>NW_003101617.1:0-2789 GCF_000003855.2 Blastomyces gilchristii SLH14081 | reverse complement strand
CTGAAAATCAGTAGTAGAATCTCTGTTAACCATAATAATTCTATCTAAGAGAGATAAAAAGTGAGATAAATTCATCTTTATAATATTCAGTTGAAATCTTTGACTGTGAGAAAGCAATGCTACTTCTCAAAAATGAATTGAAAGAATACAATTTATTCAACTGAGAAAAGAGTCTGTATAACTTAATTCAATTAAGTTCAGACAGAGTAGAAGAAATGTCTCTGTTCTAGTATATATAAAGATACTTGAATAATCAAGAATCTCTGAAGTAAGAGTAGTAGATTTGAAAATGAGAGTTCATGAATACAAAGACTCAAGAATGAATCTCAAAGCTCAAATATAGTGTTCAAACTGTCAAAGATATGAACACTTTGCAATCTCTTATTTCAGAGACTCAAAATGTGTATTTTATACTAGAGATTACAAAACTAGTGAGCATAAATATGAAACATGCTTAAAAAGAGATGAAGTATGTTAACATACTCTGCTTAAGTGCTTCAATTGCAAAGAAAAACATGCATCTCACTCAAAAGAATGTGTATTTACTTCAAGAACTCAGAAGAACTGAAGAAAAGATGAAGCTTAAAGTGAATCTAAAACTGAAGAGAAAAGTCAAGCTAGTAAATCTACAAATGTAAGCCTTAAAAAGAAGAAATTCTTACCTATCTAGATCTTCAAACTTCAATTCTTCAGCTAAGTGTAAATATAATTTACATCCTTAAACTTCTGTTAAGATTAGAGAATTGAGAAATGACTCTGATAATAAACTAGATATAATGTAAGCAGTTGAGATTCTTACTTTTTAAAATAGTTATAATCTACTATCTGATGATAGAGATTAGATTCTACTCTATCTCTACTCTCTCTTAGTATGAATATATAACAAAAACAATAAAAAAAGTTTAAAAACTCTTCAAAAATCACATTTATTCAAAAATAATGTGAATAGAAACTCAAATTATATTTATTCTTATCTTCAGATTGCATTTGAATAAAAAGTTGACTTTGTACTTCTTCAAGAATCAAACTTTGATACTGAGTAAAAGTACATCATTTCTCATTCAAGCTATTACTGCTTTCTTTCTGAAAAATCTGAGATAAAATCAAGAGTAGTGATCTATGAGAGAAGAAGATCAAGATATCAATTTAATTTAAGATTTGATATTATATCTGACTCTGATATTCTAGTAAGTGATATTATAGATAAAGAGAATGAGTTTGATACTATTCAACTTATAAATATCTATAATGAAAAGTCATTGAAAGAAAACAATAATATCTGAACAATTAATAGAGGATTTTTGAATATAACTCTCTTAAAAAACTCTATAATTGTAGAAGACTTCAATACACATTATCTCTGATGAAACTCAGAGTGTATAAGAGTAGTAAGAGCAGATAAACTAATTGAATGAACTTTTAAGTATTCAATAGATTTAGTTCACAAGTCTGATTAACAAACATTCTTTAGAAAAGACATAAAACAGAAATCTATTATAGATCTAACTTTCATGTCATAAAATCTAATTAAAAAAAGACTTATATACTGATTTATTGATTCAAATGAAATCTCAGGATCAGATCATGAGATTATTCAATTTGATATTAAACTGAGTGAAAAATAAAGAAGTGAAAATCCTCTTCTCTCTAATAAGTATAACTTTGAAAAAGCTGATTGAAAAGCAGTTGAAGAAAGAGTAAAATAGCTGAAATCTAAAAGATAGAGTGAGCTCTATTGAAATCAAAGTCAAGATATCTCAAATAAAATACTTAAGAATAGAGTAAAGCTAATTACATCTATTCTTCTAACAAGTATTGAAGAAAATATTTCAAAGAAAAAGTCTTCTGAGTATTTCAAATCTTGATGAAATGAGAATATCACTTCTAAAAGAAAGTAATTAGTCACTACTAAGAGAGATTGAAAGAATAACTTAATATCTGATGAAGAGTTCAAAGCTATTTGAAATGAATATTTTTCAGATATTAAAAAAGTCAAAATAGATTACTAGAACAAATTTCTTGAAGAAGTATAAGAAAAAGAAGTTTTTAAAGTCTTCAACTATACTATAACAAGAAGTGTAACAAAGCTTTCAATCTTAGAATATGAATTTCAGAATGAATTGTATACAGCAAACTCTTTTAAGAAAAAATGTCAAGCTTTTATGAGAATTCTCTTTCAAAACTTATTACATTTAGAAGAGAAGAATATGTCATTTCATGAATATATTGATGAAAATAACTGAGAATGATCTGAGCTTACATGTGATGAACTAGAGTCAGGAATATTCTCAAGTTCAATTAAAACTACTGCAGGGCCTGATTCAATTAATCATTTAATTATTCAAAACACATATTTCTACTTGAAGAATGAATATTTTGAGCTCTTTTTCAATCTCTTAAAAAATGATTATCATTCTGAATGCTGAAGAGAAGCTACTGGAGTAATTCTTACAAAATCTAATAAAAAAGCTTCAATTCTTAAGTTATATAGAGTAATATCTCTGTTGAACTGTTTGAGAAAAGTTCTAGAAAAGATAATAGCTACTAGATTATTTTTTATAAGCTCTATTAGTGATTCTCTTCTATTTAATGAATAAATAAAAGATAGAAAACACTCTTCTGCAATTGACACTGTTCTCTCAGTTATTCATAATATTCAAGTAGCAAAGCATGAGGATCTGGTCTCAACTGCAGTTTTTATTAATATAAAAGAAGCATTTAATCATGTTTCAAAGTCAAAGTTAATTCAGATATTGAAGATATAAAACTGTCACTTCTCTAATAAAGCC
>NW_003101618.1:13002-32956 GCF_000003855.2 Blastomyces gilchristii SLH14081 | reverse complement strand
AGTTTTTACTGAAGATAAACAGTTTAGAGTATGTATAAAAAGAAGAAGAAATCATGTTATTCTTTAAACTAAAAAAAATAAGAAAAATAAAGATCAGACTGTGAACACAATTTAATAATTAATAAAGAAAAAATAAAGAAAATTCATATTCATATTCTTATTACTTATAATACTTAATTTCTTTACAACTATTAATTTCTCTTTTTAAAGAAACAGAGAGTATTATATCTATAATACAGATAGTTATTATATTTAATATAAAAACTACTGAAAATGCACAGACTTCAAAAAAGCAAAATATCAGAGTATATATATGTGGTTCGGGAGAACGTATGACCGCCGGATAATAACGCGGCTGTTTCAGAACATGCTTACACTTCTGAATATGCTTACGAATGTGAAGAGGCCATAGCGGCCACTAATTAATTTAGTATAATATATATAAGAAGCCGGCGTACATCTGTAATTATACACTGACTCAAGCAACCTTTGAATCACATCTGATAGCATGTCTAAAAACTGGTGAGAAGTGAAGGCTTCTTCAGAGCATGATAATTTCATCTATGAAGCAATTCATAGTTATTATACTAGTGTGATTCTAAAACATCTCAAAAGATAGTGTATAAAGAAGTGATGAGCAGAAGAGCATCTGATTAATACTGCTCTGCTTGTTAAAGAAAAACTTCACACTCAGACAAATGTCATATATGTGAATAGATGAGATGTAAGAAAGAAAATGTGAGCAGTGAATCAGATTTAAAAAAGATCACTCTCTACTCAGAAGAATAAAAAGAGAGATGATTATCACTGAAGTTATACAATGATAATAGAAAATGAAAATCAGAAATCATATAATGATATAATCATATAATAATATAATAATATAACAATATAATGATAGATATTATATAATTAATAAGAAATCACTGAAATGAATATCTTCTCTAGTTAATACAAACATTCTTCTCTGCTATCTGAATCAGAAGATATGCAGGATCTCTCAGAGAATTTACTTAAAGCAGTAAGCAAAGCAGCTGAGATCACTGAATCAGAAGTGAAACTCTGTTCATATACAAGAATTTTAAACAAAATTGAGACCTTGTGTATACAGTGACAGACTAAGACAGAAGCTAAGCAATAATTGATATTTACTGCAGATCAAGTATTCACTATAAAGAGCTTCACTGATGTAATTGTCATTATCAATAAGAATAGAGAAAACCAGATTATAGATCTGTAGTGAGAGATTGAATATTTATACAGATAGATAATCACACTGAATCTGAAGATCTCATCACAATTATTCATAATCTCTTCAGAAGTATATATATTATTAAAGACTGCTGCACAGAATAGAAATCTGAATATAGAATATATTAAGTTAGAAGATCTGCTGAAATTATCAAGCTTTAATAGTGACTGAAAAAATAATGCTATAATCAGCTGACTAAGTCAGATGTAATTATATTATCAGATTAAATATAAACTTATAGATAGACAGTTAACAGAATTTCAACAAGTTTTAAGATCTGTTATATTTCTATATAGAAAAGTGAAGTTATTATAAATAACTAATAAAAAGATAAATCTCACAGACTCAGAATAATATTCATTCTCATTAACATGAAATGAGTTTTTCAAATGAATCTTACATAACTTTGAGAAAGTGAATGTATAAGACAAGTATTATAAACACTTCACTGAGTGTAGATAAGTAAGTAATCTTATATTATACTTCACACACTTCAGCTTACACTATCTTACATTAAATGAAGATCTTTCAACATCTTTCTGTTTATAAATCTTTATTCATGATCTTATATCTGAGTTAAGAGTAGAATGAAAATGCTTAATCTTATAATCAGATATAGTGAAGAAAGTATATAACATTCTCATTATAGAGAAATAAGTGAGTCAATTGCAACAGAAAATACTGTAATTGAGTATATCTCAACAGAGAATAAGTAATCAGACTTCTATAATACAAGTTACCTACTCAGATGTAATAAATCTAGATCTGAATATCATCACTAAAGCACTGAATTCTCTGAAAAAGAAATTCTCTGAGTGAAAACCTTAATATTACAAGTATCAAGCTTGCTTCAACTGTGAATATCAAAATCATGATACAAAACATTGTACACAGTATACACAGTCAAGAAAAGCAAGAGAGTTAAAAAACTAACAGAATCAGTGAGCTCAGAGACACTCACTGATATTCTATGAAAAGTCTTCAAAGTGAAAGAGATATTTACATTAGATGACTCTCTGAATTCTGTGAATATTAAGAGAAAGCAGGCTTCTGATTGAGATGCAGATGAGAATCAAGTGAATACTTATCTCAATATCTTAAGATCTGAAATGTTAATGTATAAGAGATACTTAAATAAGAATCAAGAGATAACTGTAAAAGTATTAACAGACATAGAAGCTTCTATATAATATATTAATAATTATATAATCTGAAGACTGAAAGAGGTTTACTGAGTGAAGAATCTCTGATATATAAGATTATCTGATAATTAATATTTAATATCACTTATAAGAGTAAGAGTTTCCTTGCACTTCAGAGAATGATCTTGCTATATTTAAGTATAAGAGCTGCAGAATGTAAAATACAACCTTATTCTCAGACTCAATTAATTTCAAAGATTCAATCTGCAGATTCAATGATGTATGTGTTATATACAGTTAATCAATAGAAAGAAAATGATTCATACAATTCTATTAACTGATATGAGAAGAACATTTCACATCTCTGATATAGAAGAGTTAAATCTGCTTACACATTAATAAGCAAAGAGAATGACTCACAAGATCTCATCTAAAAGTGTTCTGTATATCATACAGAACTCAGAAGTAGAGAAAACCAAGATAAAAGATATATAGAAGAATAAGCATATGAAGAAACTTCTGAAGAAGTATGAAAAGGTCTTTTGAACAGATCTTTCACTGAAATTGTCACTGAAACAAGGATTTGTATATGAGATTGATACAGAGAATGCAAAATCAGTCAACTAGAATGTATACTCTCTGTCACAAACATATCTTAAAGAACAGAAGTGTCAGATCACAGATCTTCTAGAACATAATCTTATACAATTCTTATTAAATGTGTGAGACTTCTCAGTTCTATTCATGAAGAAGACAGATAAGAAGTGATGAATATGTATCAATTATCAAGCACTTAATAAGCTTATAATTAAGAATGAATATTCACTGTCACAGATTCAACAATAGTTGAATACAGTCAGAAATACTTAATATCTATCAAAGATCAATCTTCTCTCAGAATATTAACAGATCTGTATAGATGAACTGTCAGTACTATAAACTGTATTTAATATATAATAAGAAAAGTTTGAATTTCTGATAATATTATTCAGTCTGATAAATGTATCTATTATCTTTTAAATAATAATGCATACAATTCTTTATAAAGAGAATAAAATCTCATATCTTATATATCTGAATAATATTCTAGTCTTCTCAAACTCATATAATAAACATCTGAAGTATCTCAATGAAGTGCTTATAACTCTGACAGAGTATAAGCTCTATATCAAATGAATCAAGTGTGTGTTTAAAATGAAAGAGTTGAAGTTCATGAGACATGTGATGAGTGATAACTGTATACATCTCATTTCAGAGAAATTGAATGTTATAGTGAATTGATCATGACTGAGAAATGTATATTATGTATAATAATTTCTTAAGTTAGTCTCATACTACTGCAGGTTCATTAAAGATTTCATATAAATATCTATATCACTTTCAGATCTCTTAAGAGAAACAGATGTAAATCTGTGAAAGAAGAAGTTTCATTCAATTATCTGAAATACTGTGTGTGAAGAGGCCTTTCTCACACTGAGAAAACATATAATAATGTTCTCAGTGTTTATTCAATCAGATCATGATAAACCTTTCTACATTGAGACAGATGTATTTAAATGAGCTATCAAAGACACTCTTCTACAGATGAGTAAGAACAGCAAGCTGCACTCAGTGATATATAATAATAGAAAACTATCAGGCACTGAGCTCAATTACTCAGTGTATGAAAAGAAATTGCTAGTAATCAAACACATACTGATATTATAAAATAGATATATTAATAATAGACATATGATAACAGTGATCACAGATCATGAGGGTCTCATCTATCTATAATTAATAATAAAACCTTTCAAACATTTAGCACATTGAATCTCAGAGTTTTAAGTATACAATCTTTATATTAAATACTGAAAGAGATTAAATACTGTGATATCTGATACAATCAATCACAGATCTGATTTTATAGATAAGAGTTCTGTGAATCAGATATAAGAAAAGTTCACATTAAATACACTGAGAAGATGTAAGAAATTAGAATGAGTAAATACAATGATCTCTCACTTGAGAAATAGTAAGATGTTGAATGACAAGTGTCTTATAAAAGTAGTAGAAGAGATGCTTTCAAACTTCAAGCTGAGAAAATTGAAAAATAATGTTATGCTTTATCACAATCTAGAATATGCAGAAGCTCTCTATCTAGAACATTCATTTAGACATAACTTGATAACTCAAATGCACAAGGAATTCAGTCACTTAGAAAGCTCTGAACTTATGAATGTACTTGAATCAAGAGTATACTGATCAAGCATCATCAAGAATATTCAGATATATACTTATAAGTGCCTGAATTATCAGGTCATGAAAGAATCTAAGAAAGAGTTAGAATATAAGAAAGTGTAATATTAGATGAAATATACAATACAATTATTTAAACAATGAGAGATGAATCTCATAGACATACTACTGCAAATATCAAATGAAAATCATTGAATAATCACTACTATTAACTACACTACTGACTGATCAGTTGTGAAAGCAGTTTCAGAGATAATAGAGAAGATAATGATAAAGTTTCTATATAATAAGATCTATATTAACTATGAAATGCTGTGTGAGATTCTAACTAATAACAGTGTAAATCTCATAGAAGAAGTAGTGAGACATTTCATGAATCAGTTATAAATAAGATATTATAGAACAACATTATATCATTCACAGATGAACAGAAAGATGAAGCACTTGAATGAAATTCTAAGCAATATGCTGATAAAATATCTAGTAAGCAAGCCTATGATACTATGAAATGAATATCTCAGTCAGGCACTATCAGTCATGCAAATTCAGTAGCATATAGTCTTCAAGCATTCATCATTCTATCTGTTGTAAGAATTGCATCCGCGCATTCTGAAGAATGCTTTGAAAAAGATGAGAGAGAGAACAGCAGTTACACAATTATTAATTAATTATAGTAATAAAATCAAGCGCTCCACCACGAACTCGCTCAATTTTTCGAATAAGAACCCGCCGATAGATCCATCGAAAAGCCCTCGATCATACGAGCATTTTGACCCCATCGCCGACCGCATACCCCGTGTGGTGGTGGAGTTATCCAGCCAAATGTGAACCAGACGTTGTTCAAAACTCCTGTATGGGATTATCCCCCGTTCACCCCTATCACACCACAACCCCGGGCCAAATTGCCATACAAATTGTAAGACAAAGAGACCTAGCCATATACACCAATCTTCTTGATTTTGAAAGATCCCCAATCTGTAATTATGAAGATATCTGAGAAGCAACTTCCATGAAAACCCTGTCTATCTTTGATGTTCCAAAACATCAATGCCAAGTCTCTCCCATGTACCGCCCTTCTCAATCTGGCCCACGTCCGGCAGAAAAATACAAAAAGATACCTCAGCAATAGTATCAAGCACATAATCAATGAACACATCTGAAGTGCATTCTCTGTGAAAAACCCTCTCTATCTTTACACCAAGTCTCACCCTTGTACTGCCCCTTCCAATCTGGCCCATCCTCAGCAGAAAAGTACAAAAAGATACCTCAGTAACTGTATTCAATACATAATCAGCAGATACAATAACTATAAAATCAGTATATTTCAAGATCTGACTGAGTCTTTGATCCCTGCACAGTGAGATATATTAAATCTAGTTTTAATATCTCAATATTCAATAGATTCTGCAAGGGATTGAGAACAGCAATACTAGATTTCTATTGAATTTGAGAATTAACTCTATATTGATATAATCATTGACAAAGTCTTCTATTTTAAGATATAAATAACCAGTTCCTCTACATTCTGCTGATAATATTTATATTATTATATAGAAACAGACTTATATTCTCTATAATATCAAGACTCTGAAGAGGGAAAGTCTTGATAGAGAGTATACAGTAGTGTATATCTTAGCAGTTTCTATCTCATTCTTCTGCAGCAGTTAATGCAAAAAAAAAAAAGATCTTAGAAATAGTTTTTTACTTCTCTTGAAAAAGTAAGATGTTTTTCTCTAAGTTTTATACAATATTCTTACAAAGAATTAAAAATAGAGCTGTTTTCTATCATAATTTTATATTCTTTTAAGTAAGAATTACTTTTTCAGTGACTGAAGAGCTTTTATTAATACTTAATTCTTTTTTACACTCTCTATTAACTGATTTGAGTTGCACACTTATTGTGTGAGAAGAATTGAATGATTTAGAATAAAATTGAATAGTTTTAATCAATTTCTCTGCAAAAAATTGATTTATTTTTTATCAGTTTTTCTCTCAAAAACTGTCATATTATCTAATTTATTATCAATTGATATCATACTTTTTCTCACTGTATCTCAAGAAAGAGATTATAAAGATTTTATTGATTTATCTTAAAAATCAATTTTAGTGTATTAGATTCTCTTTAAAAATCTAATCTAGTTACTGAACTAGTATGAAAAAAATCAGGTATTTTATACATAAAAGTCTTTTATTCTTCTTTTGAAACAGTCTGATCAACTTTTCAATTGAAAACAGACTTAGAAACCTCTTAATTGAAACAGTCTGATCAACTTTTTAAAAGAGTTTAATACATATCTCAATTGAAACAGTCTGATCAACTTTTCATTGAGTGAGAACAATGAGTTCAAAAATACACTCAGTTAATGTGAAAAAAGATGCTTTCTCAAATACTATTTCTGAGATTGAAATTCTGAAGAGAAGAAAGAAAGAAGAAATAGAGAAATAACAAGTTCTTGAAATACAGAAACTTAAAAAAGTAAGCAAGATTCTTGAAAAGCAGTGTCTGAGTGAGATGAATGAAGAAGTTCTGTTAATTCTTCATACTCAGACTAGATAACTACAGAAGATGATCAAGTTCAAACTTAGAATTTCAAACACAGTTCAAAAAACATTGAAAATTCCTAGTACAATCACTGACTTCTTATCTTACTCTTCTTTCTCTTTTTCTACTTCTTCTTCTTCTTTGAATTAGAAGAAAATATATGCTCAAGAAGCTGAATCTACTGTCTCTAAATCTGCTATCTTAAAATCTGCTTAAAATCCTGAGAAAACTGAGAAGAATAATGCTCATACTTCTATTCATAGAAAAGTGAAGAAAAAAATGTAAAAGAAGAAAAACTTTTAAATCTTCAGAAATAGAAGACTTATTCTTAAAGTCTCAAATCAGAATATCTTGCAAAGAAACAAGCTAAACTCAAATCTCATTTTCAGAATCAGAAACAAAATTAATCAGCAGTTCTTTTCTCAGTTAATAACTGATATTAAAGTGTAAAAATCAGTTATAGCTTCAATTGAGTCATTCTTCTTTGAAAACTTCATCATTCTGACTACAATGTCTGAATTCAGTGTGAACTTTCTTATTCAGAATAAGAATCTCTGAAAATCAGCAGTAGAATCTTTATTAAATATAATAATTCTATCTAAGAGAGATAAAAAGTGAGATAAATTCATTCTTTATAATATTTCAGTTGAAATTTTTGACTGTGAAGAAGAAATACTACTTCTCAAAAATGAATTAGAATAATACAACTCTATTCAACTGAGAAAAGAGTCTGTATGACTAAATTCAATTAAGTTCAGATAAAGCAGAAGAAATATCTCTATTCTAGTATATATAAAGACACTTGAACAGTCAAAGATCTCTGAAGTAAGAGTAGCAGATTTAAAAATGAGAGTTCATGAATACAAAGACTCAAGAATGAATCTCAAAGCTCAAATACAGTGTTCAAACTGTCAAAGCTATGAACACTTTGCAATCTTCTATTTTAGAGACTCAAAATGTGCATTCTGTGCCAGAGATCACAAAACTAGTGAGTATAAATGTGAAACATGCTTAAAAAGAGATGAAATATGTCAACACACTATACTTAAATGCTCTAATTGTAAAGAAAAACATGCATCTAGCTCAAATAAATGTATATTTACTTCAAGAACTCAAAAGAACTGAAGAAAAGATGAAGCTCAAAACAAATCTAGAACTGAAGAGAATAGTTAAGTCAGTAAACTCACAAGTGCAAGCTTAAAAAGAAGAAACTGTTAACTATTTAAATTCTCAAACTTCAATTCTTCAGCTAAATATAAATAGAATTTGAATCCTCAAACTTCTGTTAAGATTAGAGAATTGAGAAATAACTCTGATGATAAACTAGATATAATACAAGCAGTTGAGATTCCTACTTGTCAGAATAGTTATAATCTACTATCTGATGATAGTGATTAGATTCTACTCTACTCTCTTTTAGTATGAATATACAACAAAAATAATAAAAAAAGTTTAAAAACTCTTTAAAAATCACATTTATTCAAAATAATGTGAATAGAAACTTAAATTGCATTTATTCTTGTCTTCAAATTGCATTTGAATAAAAAGTTGATTTTATACTGCTTTAGAAGCTGAATTTTGATACTGAGTAAAAATATGTCATTTCTCATTTGAGCTACTACTGCTTTCTATCTCAAAAGTTTGAGATAAAGTCAAGAGTAGTGATCTATGAAAGAAAGAGATCAAGATATCAATTTAATCTAAGATTTGATATCATGTCAGACTCTAATATTCAGATGAATGATATTATAGATAAAGAGAATGAGTTTGATACTATACAGCTTATAAATATCTATAATGAAAAGTTATTGAAGAAAAATAATAATATCTGAATAATTAATAGAGAATTTCTGAACATAACTTCATCAAGAAACTCTATAATTGTAGAAGATTTCAATACACATCATCTCTGATGAAATTCAGAATGTAAAAGAGCAGTAAGAGCTGATAATCTGATTGAATGAATCTTTGAGTATTCAATGAATTTAGTTAACAAGTCTGATCAACAAACATTCTTTAGAAAAGATATGAAACAGAAATCTATTATAGATCTAATCTTGATGTCATAAAATCTAATGAAAAAAAGACTTGTAAACTGATTTATTGATTTAAATGAGACATCAGAATCAGATCATGAGATTATTCAATTTAATATTGAACTGAGTGAGAAACAAATGAGTGAAAATCCTCTTCTCTCTAATCAGTTTAACTTTGAAAAAGCTGACTGAAAGACAGTTGAAGAAAGTATAAAACTGTTAAAATCTGAAGAACAGAGTGAGCTATATTGAAATCCTGGTCAAGATATCTCAAATGAAATGCTTGAGAATAGAGTGAAGCACATTACATCTATTATTCTAGCAAGTGTTAAAGACAATATTTCAAAGAGAAAGTCTTCTGAGTATTCAAAATCTTGATAAAATGAGAATATCATATCTAAAAGAAAATAATTGACTACTGCTAGAAGAGATTGAAAGAATGATATAATTTCTGATAAAGAGTTCAAAGCTGTCAGAAATGAATGTTTTTCAGATATTAAAAGAGCTAAAATAGACTGCTGAAATAAATTTCTTGAAGAAGTATAAGAAAAGAAAGTTTTTAAAGCTTTTAACTATACTAAAACAAGAAGTGTAGCAAAACTTTCAATCTTAGAATATGAGTTTCAGAATGAATTATATACAGCAAACTCTTTTGAGAAAAAATGTCAAGCTTTTATAAGAACTCTCTTTCAAAACTCATCAGATTCAGATTCAGAGGAAGAGAATATGTCACTTCTCAACTATATTGATGAAAATGACTGAGAATGGCCTGATCTTACATAAGATGAATTAGAGTTAGCTATCTTCTCAAGTTCAGTTAAAACTGCTGCAGAGCCTGATTCAATTAATCACTTGATTATTCAAAATATATACTTCTACTTAAAGAATGAATATTTTGAGCTCTTTTTCAATCTCTTGAAAAATGAATATCATTCTGAATACTGAAGAGAAGCCACTGAAGTGATTCTTATAAAATCTAATAGAAAAACTTCAATTTCTAAGTTATATAGAGTAATATCTCTATTGAACTGTCTAGAAAAGGTTTTAGAAAAGATAATAGCTACTTGACAATCTTTTATAAGCTCTATCAGTAATTCTCTTTTATTCAGTGAATAAATGAGAGATAGAAAACAATGTTCTACAATTGACACTGGTCTCTCAGTTATTCATGATATTCAAATAGCAAAGTATGAAAATCTGGTCTCAACTGCAGTTTTTATTGATATAAAAGAAGCATTTGATCATGTTTCAAAGTCAAAGTTAATTCAGACTTTGAAGATGTTAAAACTGTCACTTTCTCTAATAAAATGAGTTAACTGTTTTATATCTAAAAGAATCATACAACTTTTCTTTGATGAAATGAAATAAGATAAGACTGAGATAAAAATAGAAGTATCATAAGAATCTTCAATCTCACTCATTTTATTTGTAATATACACTGTATATCTATTCAAAAATAGAAATATGAGAATAGTGTGATCTCTGAGTTATATGAATGATATTGGTCTAGTCTACAGCTCAAAAACTATCAAAGAGAATTTGAAAGTGATTGAAGAAGCTGTAAAGAAAATCTTTATTAGAGCAGATATCAATCAAATTCAATTTGATATGAATAAAACTGAGTTAATTTATTTCTTTTCTAGATTCAATGAGAAAGAACTATCTCTAACTCTTTTAAATAGAGAGATTAAACCCAGTGTAAATGTCAAATGATTAGAAGTATGATTAAACTTCAAGTTGAATTTTAAATATCACATTCAACAAAGAACTGTCAAGGCAGAAAGACTATTAAACAACATAATCAGACTATCAAATACAGAGAGAGGTCTATTCTTCCAGACTATGAGACAGTTATATATAGTCTGTATTACCTCAGTAGCTGATTATGAAGTTCAAGTTTGATGAAATAATCAAGAGAATTTCACTGAACTCTTTCAAAGTCTGCAAAACAGAGCTTTGAGAAGAATTCTGAGAGCATTCAAATCATCTTCTATTAAAGCAATGGAAATTGAAGCTTCAATTCCTTCTTCTGCTATTAGATTTGAAAAGATCTGTATGAACTATACTCTAAGAGTTATAAAGATGAGCTCAAATTATATAATCAGAGAAAGAGTCTCTTCTTCATTTTCATCTGTTAACTCTGGAAATGAACTGGATTGAAATAGATTTCTTGATTAAAATGAAAATAATTCTTCAAAGAAAATGTCTTCTCAACTGTACAGACTATGCTCACTGATTAAAAATCAATTTTCTTCTTTAAATATTGAAAAAGTTGATCATGAGAAGATATCTCTCTGAAGAGAAAAGCTTGAATCTCTTATAGACTTATAAATAAGTGAACTATCTAAGAAGAAAGAATATGAACAGCATTTGAAGAGAATTTCTATAATCAATATAGAAGACTCTATTCTGATTTATTCAGATGACTTCAAAAATGAGAATTTGAATAGATTAGACACAGACATTGCTTATACTGAAGATAATATCAATTTTATCTCAGATTTCTGAAATTTAGGCTGTGAATCTGAAGTCTTTGATGCTGAACTATTTGTAATAGTGAAAGCTTTCAAACTCATTGAAATAAAATCTTATAAAAGAGGAAATAGCTTGAAAGAGACATGAATATTCTCTGATAGTCAAGCTGCTTTAAAAAGACTTAGAAATAGTCAGATTCATAATAATCAAATGAATCTTGAACTGATCTTAAACTCTGTTTTGAAAATTCAAAAGAGAAGAATATTAAAACTGATAATTCATCTGCACTGAGTTCCTGCTTATATAAATATTCATGGCAATGAATTGGCTGATTCAGCTGTAAAAAAGGGTTCAGAATTAAGCAGATCTATTTAAAAAATTGTGTCCTGGTCTTTTATAAGAAGAAAAATAAAAGAATCTTGTTTAGATAAGTGGAATGAAAGCTGGCAGAAACAAAAGAAGAGTATACATTATTCAAGATTTGAAACAAAACCCAAGTGGAAATCTTGTTCAATTAAATGTAAAAAGAAAATATTCTCATCTATAATACAGCTGAAACTAGGACATGGCTATTTCAAATCTTATATGTAAAGATTTAATGATAGATTTGATTCAATAGAATGCTTATTCTGCAATGCAAATGAGAATTCTGAGTATATTGTAATGCACTGTGCATTATACAATAGTCTCAGAGTCAGATTGAAAGAGAAGTATGCTCTAAATCAATTAAATATGAGATTCTTATTCTCAACTGAGACAGGAATTAAATACTTAATAGACTTTCTATCAGAAACTCAAGCAGCTACAAGAAAATGAGTAAATTCAGAAATATCTGAATATGAAGAGGAGGAAATCAATCAGATATAGTCTGTTAAAACAGCTATATACTATCTTTTAATAATTTGTTTTGTTACAGTCTCTCTTTACTTTATCTTTTTCTTTCAATTCCTTTCTATCTATCTATTTAATGTGTCTATCTTTAAGACTGTGTTCTCTTTTCTTTTGTCATGATATTGTCAAATGATTTCAAAGTATCAGAAGATGTTAAAATACTGCAATTTGTAAACAGTTTTTGTATTCTGGGCTGGAATTTTCTGATTTAGCATATCTGAAATTGGTGAATGTATAATAGTTAACTTTACAGATATAGGAAAAACCCTGAGAACTAAAAGTTCCCAAGTAGATGTCATAGTCTCTGACTGCATACATCTATAATTGAAGAATAATAATAATAATAATAATAATAACAGTAGTTACAGATGCAACAGTTATAGATGCAGCAGAAACAGCAGTTACAGATGCAGCAGTAGCAGTTGCAGACACAGCAGTCACAGATACAGAACCAAGATTGAAAGAGATCAGTCACATATATATAAAAGTAAATAAGTTACTTCTGAACTGAGTAATTCAATCAAAAAGAATATGAGACTCACTAGTTAAGAAATCAAGTCTTAAGATGAGAATATGAGTTTTTATACACAATGAGAATTCTGAGAAGTTTCAATCTAGATGATTTGAGCTATATAAAATACTCAAATCAAATTCTCTGAGAATATACACATTGAAAGAACTAGAGAGACAGATCTTACACAACTTAATAAATAATTCACATTTTATAAAGATAAAAATATAAGATCTGAGCAGATTATGATTATTCACAGCACTATCATCAGCATTGAAAAAGAAGAGACTTATAATTAAAAAGTCTCACAAAGTAAGAGAAATCATAGACACTTACAAATCAGATGATCTCACTTATTTCAATCTTTTCACAATTATAAGAAAAGAATGAGAAGTAATAAAGAAATCAGATAAACATCACACTTCAATAAGTAATGAGACTGTAGTCAGTCATATAATAATACACTGTAAACAGCAGATGTAACATGATAAAGAGCAGTCTCAGAGCAGCAGACTTGCACATGAGTCAGATCACAGAAGAAAAAGAAATTCAGAGTTGAATTTAACTGTTTACATCAGTTCAATTACAGAGATAATAGAGAATAAAGCATCTGAAATATCTGCAGACATGTGAGATCAAGTCATCTCAATCTCTGAGAACACTCAGAGATTAGATAAGATTAGTTTTAATAAGCTGTTTACTGTAGTGATCTGAGTGAGTGAAGAGAGATAGTATAATGCATGAGACAGAATCATAAGAGATAAAAGCTGTCAAATCTAGTTATTAAACACTGTACTATATAGAGATTGTATAAGAGTACTGACTAGCAGATAAGAAAAAAGTATAAGAAAGAAAAAAGATAATGAATTAGTTATCAACTGTAAGAGTTAACTGTAAAAGATAAATGTTATTATACATATCTTATTCATTTTTATATCTCACACATTTAATCTATTTTCAACACTACATCATCTGAAAAATGTTAAAACAACAAAGGAAATTTCAAAACTCAAGATCTGCATGAAATTCAAGAGCTGTAAGTCACTCTTATAATAATACTATACATATCCCTGATTTCTCTATCACTCTGTGTACAACATTAATATCATTTATCACAAGATTGACTGAAATGTCAATATAGAAATATGTACATATATGTGTAGAAAAATTGAAGAAGAGCATAAAACTCACAGAATCAGAAGCCAGAATAGAGAGAATGAAGATGAAAGAAACAGAAGAGAGAGAGAGCACAGAATAAGATAAATAATAGCAGAAATTATCTGAGACTGAATACTTACAACTCAGTGTACACACAATCTTTCTCACAGAAGAGAAAGAGAAAGCACTGAGAGAAGCTTAAGAATAGAAGAAGATAGTCTCAGCAGTATTATTATCTTCAATTAAAATGATCTCTGATATCAGAGTAACTAAGAATCATTGATAGTATATAAAAATCATAAAATCAGAGATGAGAACAGTTACTGAATGAATATCTGCTGATCTTAGAGTTGTATGTATAATTACAACACATACAAGGCTTCTCAGAAAGAGAGAGAGAGATACAGAGAAATGCAGAAAGCAGAACACAGCATGTAAACAGCTCATTCTCACAATGATATTTCAGACAAGATATACAAGTCTTACATCTGTGAATGTAAAAGAGTACAATATCTGCATTTCTGTTCTCAAAAACACAGATATTCTTCACCTATATTATAAAATCAGATAATAAATATCAGAGAATAGATTAATATAAGTCAATTATTCTGAAGATATTCATCAGAATAAATGTACTTATAATATTGAATTTAACAGTTATAAAAAGTTTCTTGATATTCATAGATATCACAACTTCATACACAATAAAACTCATAATAATTTTTCCTGAGAAAATTAGCATTAGAAGAAAAGATGAAAAAGAAAAAGACTTATACTCTTAACACTGTTGAGAAGAAAAGTAATTATCTGATATGAATGCATAATTATCTTATTATAAATACTTAAAACAAATATAATAATCAGTGTTCATAACTGAGCTTCAGATAGTCATATTATATACAGTCTTTATACAATAAATTATTCTAGAAATCAGTAAAAAGAGTGAAAGTGTACATGCTGAGAAACATGATTCACTAAGTCTATGCAACATCCTCTTGAAACAGAGAGAGCTGATGATAACAGTAGAAGCAGCAGAGGCAGAGAAAGTAGAAGCAGTAAAAGCAGAAGTAGTAAGAGTGAGAATCTCAGAAACAGAGGTAGCAGAAGCAGAAGAATCAGATACAGAGATAGATATAGAAGATTGAGAGAGAGTGACAGAGAAAGAAACAAAGAGAGCAGAGAGAGATATAGAAGACTTAGTTATACATAATATAGACAATTTCTTCATTATTATATCTCTCAAGTTCTTAATCAATAATTCAACATTGAGATTATAATTATCAGTGAACACAGATCTGTCAACACATGAAGATTCTATATAAATTAAAACAAATATATCAGTATTTATATTCATACAAAATAATCAGAAAATATGATCAGAAAACATGATCAGATATCTACTGAAAAAAGAAGATTAAGAATATATAAGAAGATGAAGAAGATGTATCATTTATGATAGTACATTCTGATAATTGTTAGAAGATAAACAAGTTCTGATCATATTTCACAACATATTACACTTACTGCTAATAAACTGCCTGATATGAACACTATAATGACACTTATTATAAGAACAGAGAGTTATTGTCAGAAACATGTCTAATGTAATATATAAATCAATAGAAGATGTTGAACAGAAGAAGAGATAGAAATCTTGAATAAGATAATAATATTTAATAATGATGATGATGAAGAAGATGATTGAAGAATGAAAAAAGTTAGTAAATAAGTGATATAATATAGTGAAACTTTCATTATAAGAGTGTACACAGAATGCTAGTTAAATCAGAGATAGACTACACTATCATGAGTCCTAGTGACACACTAATCCGCATGAAGCTAGAGTGTATATTATAATCACATGAGTGTGACTGAATCTAGTGAGAGAGAATGTGATTCAGAAGAACATACAATCACTGAATAATAACACAGCTGCTTCTGAACATGCTTACACTTCTGAATATGCTTACGAATGTGAAGAGGCCATAGCGGCCACTAATTAATTTAGTATAATGTATGTAAGAAGCCGTCGTACGCCTGTAATCGTATGCTGACTCAAGTAATCTTTGAATCATATATAGTTATAACAGAGTTTTGAAAGCTGATTATCTATATATATTATCAGATATTTCTTATAAAGCTATATCTACTCTCTCAGTTATATTAAAGTATTTAATCTGAAAATTATGAAAATATGAAGAGAGAGCTCATCTACTCAGATCAACTTCTATTATAAATTCATAGTATTTATATTATCTAAATTATCTAAATTTTACAGATACTCAGAGACTCATCTTCTATTAATATCAGAATTCAGAAATGTATCACTATGTGAGACTATATTAGAGATCTAGATATATTATATATATCTGATCAGAGATGTATAAATAGAGAGAAAGTATATAAATCTGTAAGCTGCAGAGAGTACTGATGATACTAGATCCTTTATAGAATGAACTGTCAGCTATAATCTATAAGAAACTACTGCACAGAAACTTATAGTAAAGAGTGAAACTGTATTACTAAGAGTTAGAGACTGATCTGAAGAAAGTATAGAGTTAGCTACTAGTCTGAAGATTAAATGCAGTGATGAGACTGAAGAGAGTAAGAGTACTATTATAAGTAATAATATATCTGTATCATCAGCTAGTAGAAAGTGATCAGAGCTATTATAAGAACACTTATAAAAATCTTAATAATAGTCAGACATTATTCACAGAAATATTGAAAATTTAGAAAAGTTTAATTCTTAAGAAGCTCTTGAATTAATATACAGATATTATTAAAAACACTCTCTCTCTGTCATCTGAGTGAAAACACTTCACAGATAAATGAAGATACTCACAGATTATAAAAATAAAAGCTGTTATAGAAAAAGAGAAAAGAAGATAAAGTTTTATAGACAGATCTGAGATATTTATACTACTTTAAAAAGATTTGTTTATACTATAAGTAATTATGAATTACACATCTGAATATTTTTAAATAATTATAAAGAGTAATTACAGATTATAGATATTTTAATTCTATAATTCTACAGAGTTGATGAAAGAATAACAGATTTCTTACAACTCTACATTATCAAAGAATAATGATTTATAAGAATAAGTAAAAGATTAACTTATAAATACTTTTCTTTGATAAGAGTAATCTTATAAGAAGTAATTCATTATACAGAATAAATCTGTGTAATAGTTATATAAAAATCTTATAGAAAAATAATTAAGAATCAACTGAAACTCTTCTGAATAAAAGATACAGAATGAATTTATATAATAATTATATAAGAACTTTATAAAAGAATAATTGAGAGTTAACTGAAACTCTTCTGAATGAAAGATATGAGATAAATCTGTATAATAGTCAAAGAAAGATCTACAGATTATAAAGAATCTTATAGAATAAGAAACTAAGTAAGAGACTCTGTTTTCTTTATAATAATAAGAGATTTTTTCTCACAGAGATTTTTTTTATAAATATAAGAAGCTTTTAGTAAGTATTACTGCAGTGCTGAGGCTGATTCTATGAAGTCACTCAGTGAAAGACTTCACAGATGAAGCTCTACAGAGAGAAAAGTATATCAGAAATTCTGCTTCTTATAGTTTTTTTATCTCTATTTCTATCTCTTATGTAAGTAATAGAGTTAGCAGCTCTTAATTACATATAAATATATAGACTGAAGTTCATAACTACTATTTATAACTCAGTTTAAATACTATTATATATTTAATCTCTATATTTATCTTTCTATCATGAATACTTCTAGTAGCTATCAGTACATATCACGCCAAGCTGTGAATAAATCAATAATCGCCTGTGAGTACTTATTCTTACAGTATACAATATCACCGACTGAAGAACATATCAAGATCTTCAAAGAATTGACAAGATTACAGGTTGAGAACAGTGATTATCTTACTTTTCAGAGATATTTTCACTACTTTATTACTTATCACAAAGAGCTCTGTCAGAGCACTGAAGATATATACTATAATCTTTTCCTCAACAATTTACAAGATTATCAAAGACTGTTTATTAAGATACATCTAAATAAGTTTTTCTTCATTAATCAAAAATTAACTATGAATATTAATATCAATGATTTAATGAAGCAGCTGATCAATCATACATTTAAGAAAATTGTTAACAAAGAGAAAAAGAAGACTCAGACTAATTCTGTAACTGCAAAACAGAATAAAGATAGGAATAAAAACATAGATATACAGAAATACACTTATTATAAAAAGAATGAATATGCAGTTAACAGGTATTTCATCTTACACTCTGATAAAAGAAAAAATAGAAAGAACAAGAAGAATGATGATAAAAAGAAAGAGAAAAAGAATGATTTAATAAGTTCTCAATTATCAGTGAATGTAGTAATTATAAAGATTAAGTTCTATTTCACTTTCACAGTTATCAGAAAAGCATTCTCTAGATCTTAATATTTAAATATATATATAGATCTGAATATGATAGATAAGCTTCATTCTTTTTTCAATATTAAATCTTTTAATAATTCTATCTCTGTTGATTCTGTGACTGAGAGAACAGAGTTTGTCAAGAAGATTGAAACTATTATCTTGAAAATCGAGAGTGAGAATGTTAACTTGCAGAATATTTTCTATATCTTTAATATTACAGTTAATTTGCTCTCATTTGCAAAACTTGAAGAGTAGAGATTTTAATTTACATTTTCTTTCACTACTCTCTCATTTTTCATTTGCAGAGTCTTAAATAATGTTATTTTTCACAGAGTTCAGATCACTTAGAATAATATATATAAAATCACTGAATAGAAGTTCAATGAGAATTCTAATTATCTGAGTAAGATAGTTAAGTATATTGTAATATCTCACAAGTATAATTTTAATTAAAAAGTTGCTTTTTCTGTAACTACTATTACTGTTAATAAATTGATTCTATAGACACAAATATAAGTCTCAAGAATACAAAGATATTAAACACTCTTTTGAATTAATATTACAATCTTAGTTACATTCATACTAATACTATAATTGTTATTATTATTATTCTTGTTCAATTATAGATGTATATAGTCAGAGACTATGACATCTACCTGAGAACTTTTAGTTCTCAGAGTTTTTCTAATATTTATACAGTTAACTATTATACATTTATCAATTTCAGATATGTAAAATCAGAAAATTTCAGCTCAGAATATAAAAACTCTTTACAAATTGCAGTATTTTAACACCTTCTGATACTTTGAAATCATTTGAAAATATCATGATAAAAGAAAAGAGAACAAAGTCTTAAAGATAGACATATTAAATAAGTAGATAGAAAAGAACAGAAAAGAAAAAAGTAAAGTAAAGAGAGACTATAATAAAACAAAATTATTAAAAGATAGTGTATAGCTGTTTTAACAGACTATATCTGATTAATTTCTATCTCTTCATATTCAGATATTTTTGAATTCAGTCATTTTCTTATAGCTGCTTGACTTTCTGTTAGAAAGTCTATTAAGTATTTAATTCCTGTCTCAGTTGAGAATAAGAATCTTATATTTAATTAATTTAAATCATACTTCTCTTTTAATCTGGCTCTGAGACTATTGTATAATGCACAGTGTATTATAATATACTCAGAATTTTCATTTGTATTACAGAATGAGTATTCTCTTAAATCAAATCTATTATTAAATCTTGTATAGAAGATTTGAATATTATATTCTAGTTTCAGCTG
>NW_003101618.1:6242-12675 GCF_000003855.2 Blastomyces gilchristii SLH14081 | reverse complement strand
TCTTTCACTATTTTAAATAGTTCAGCATCAAAGACTTCAGATTCACAGTCTAAATTTCAGAAATCTGAGATAAAATTGATATTATCTTCAGTATAAGTAATATCAACATCTAATCTATTCAAATCCTTATTTTTTAAGTCATCTAAGTAAATCAGAATAGAGTTTTTTATATTGATTATAAAGATTCTGTTCACATGCTGTTTATATTCTCTCTCTTTAGATAGTTCACTTATTTACAAGTCTATGCAATATTTAAGCTTCTCTCTTCAGAGAGATATCTTCTCATGATCAACTTTTTCAACATTTAATAAAGAAAATTGATTTTTAATCAGTGAGTATAGTCTGTATAGTTGAGAGAGTATTTTCTTTGAAGAATTATTTTCATTTCAATCAAGAAATCTATTTCAATTCAGTTCATTTTCTGAGTTAATTAATAAAAATGAAGAAGAGACTCTTTCTTTGATTATATAATTTAAGCTCATCTTTATAACTCTCAGAGTATAGTTTATACAGGCCTTTTCAAATCTAATAGCAGAAGAAAGAATTGGAGCTTTAATTTTCATTGCTTTAATAGAAGATAATTTAAATGCTCTCAGAATTCTTCTCAAAACTCTGTTTTACAGACTTTGAAAGAGTTCAGTGAAATTTTCTTGATTATTTCATCAAACTTGAACTTCATAATCAGCTACTGAGATGATACAGGCTATGTATACCTGTCTCATAGTCTAAAAGAATAGATCTCTCTTCATATTTAATAGTCTGATTATGCTATTTAATAGTCTTTCTGCCTTGATAATTCTTTCTTGAATATGATATTTAAAATTCAACTTAGAGTTTAATCATACTTCTAATTATTTGACATTCAAACTGAGTTTAATCTCTTTATTCAAAAGAGTTAGACATAGTTTTTTCTCATTGAATTTAGAAAACAAATGAATTAACTCAGTTTTATTCATATCAAATTGAATTTGATTAATATCTGCTCTAATAACTAATACTATAATTACTATAGTCAAGAATCTTCATATCAGAGTTATAATTAAAAATTCTAAGACTAAGTTCTTTTGCAAAGAGTATGTCAAAGCAGGTATAACATGAGATTATTTAAAAACACTGATATCTAGAACTATTTAACTTATTGAGAAAATTTATATTAATCTTACAGATTGTAGATATATATTAAAAGACTTCTTTAATCACTCTTTAAAATTTTATCACAAAACTAAATACTGAATACTTATTATTTATAATATAATACACTATCATTTAATATATTTTCTAAAGTTCAACAATGAAGCTATTCAATACTTTAAGATATGACTCAGATTTATGAATAATCTCAGTTTTACTACTTCAGCTTTTCTACAGACTGATATTAACAGTGTTTTTCAGTTCATATATATGCACACAGTTATAGATTTATATAATATTAAATGAAAATTAACAATATTATATTCATTGCATTAACATGATGTTTCTGAGCATGAGATTCAGACTATTATAAGACAGGTTAAAGCTGTTTGTTTAAAAGATAATATTTTTATAAAGTTCTGAGCAGATATTCTAAAGACAGTTATTATAATAATTAATAATACTCTTATATTTACAGTTCTTTATCACTCAAAATTCTGATTCTCTACAGCAGAGATCTCTGTGATTTCAAGTTTATATATGATGTTTTGATATTCACTTATAAACACTTCACTGAATATAAGACATTTGCACTGAGTAGATATAAAAGTCTTTATTCACTTACACAGATCTCAAAAGTCTGTGAATAAGCTTTTTTCACATACTGATTTCTATTATATTATTGAATTTAATAGCATATTAATCTATTATCTATGAAATTCTGAATCTGATAAGATTATTATTAGTAGTGATATAAGATTTCTGATCACTGAAAAATTAAAACTAGTTATATTTATAGCACTTACTAATTATATTATTAAACTCACTGCTTATGTCACTGAATCAAAACCTGGCATTCATTTAATTAATAATAAGAATACTCTTAATATTAATGATCTGAATTCTACATAATTGCAGCTCGCGAAATTGCTAGCTATATATACTCTAAGCTCTGTTACAGATAATCTTCTGAAATTCTATAAAAATAGTATATCTCAGTCAGAGAGAGTAGAGAATTATTAAAAGAAGTTTATATAATACAAAATTATTAATCTTAAGAGATATAATATATGAAGTTTAATTCTGAGATCTGATATTCTAAAGAGTGAATCAATTGCTTCAGACTATTAAGTATTTCTTGAGAAAGAAAAACTTACAGACTCAAATACTGATTCTGATAATATATTTAAAAAATCATATTAAGTGATTTATTATAACTAGCTTAAGAAGAATTCTATCAAGAAGTGAGACAACCGGTCCACCACGAACTCGCTCAATTCTTCGAATAAGAACCCGCCGATAGATCCATCGAAAAGCCCTCGATCATACAAGCATTTTGACCCCATCGCCGACCGCATACCCCGTGTGGTGGTGGAGTTATCCAGCCAAATGTGAACCAGACGGCGTTTGAAACTCCTGTGTGGGATTATCCCCTGTTCACCCCTACCACACCACAACCCTGGGCCAGATTGCCATACAAATTGTAAGATGAAGAGACCTAGCCATATGCACCAATCTTCTTGATTTTGGAAGATCCCTGATCTGTAATTGTGGAGATATCTGAGGAGCAACATCCGCGAAAACCCTGTCTATCTTTGATGTTCCAAAACATCAACGCCAAGTCCCACTCATGTATCGCCCTTCTCAATCTGGCCCCCCTCCGGCAGAAAGATACAAAAAGATACCTCGGCAATAGTATCAAGCACATAATCAATGAACACACCTAAAGTGCAACCTCTGTGTCTGTCCCTGGTGTATCAAGACATCAACGCCAAGTCCCACTCGCGTATCACCTCATTCAACCTGGCCTATCTCCGGCAGAAAAGATACAAAAAGATACCTCATCAACAGTATTTAGTACATATCCGGCAGATAATGACAACTATAAAATCAATATATCTCAAGGTCTGACTGAGCCTTTGATCCCTGCACAGTGAGATATATTAAATCTAGTTTTAATATCTCAATATTCAATAGATTCTTGTAAGAGATTGAGAACAGCAACACTAGATTTCTATTAAATTTGAGAATTAACTCTATATTAATATAATTATTGACAAAGTCTTCTATTTTAAGATATAAATAATCAGTTTCTCTACATGCTGCTGATAATATTTATATTATTATATAGAAATAGACTTATATTCTCTATAATATCAAGATTCTGAAGAGAGAAAGTCTTGATAGAAAGTATACAGTAGTGTATATTTTAGCAGTTTCTATCTCATTCTTCTGCAGCAGTCAATGCAAAAAAAAAGATCTTAGAATTAGTTTTTTACTTCTCTTAAAAAAGTAAGATGTTTTTCTCTGAATTTTATATAATATTCTTATAAAGAATTAAAAACAGAGTTATTTTCTATCATAATTTTATATTCTTTTAAGTAAGAATTACTTTTTCAGTGACTGAAGAGCTTTTATTAATACTTAATTCTTTTTTATACTCTTTATTAACTGATTTGAGTTGTACACTTGTTGTGTGAGAAGAATTGAATAATTTAGAATAAAATTAAATAGTTTTAATTAATTTCTCTGTAAAAAATTGACTTATTTTTTATCAGTTTTTCTCTCAAAAACTGTCATATCATCTGATTTATTATTAATTGATATCATACTCTTTCTCACTGTAGCTCAAGAAAGAGATTGTAAAGATTTTATTGATTTATCTTAAAAATCAATTTTAGTTTATTAGATTCTCTTCAAAGATCTAATCTAGTTACTGAACTAGTGTGAAAAAAATCAGGTATTTTATATATAAAAGTCTTTCATTCTTCTTTTGAAACAGTCTAACTAGTTTTTCAATTGAAAATAGACTAATAAATCTCTCAAATTGAAACAGTCTGATCAACTTTTCATTTGAAAATAGACAGATAAATCTCTCAATTGAAACAGTCTGATCAACTTTTCATTGAGTGAGTAAAATAAGTTCAAAAATACTCTCAGTTAATGTGGAAAAAGACACTTTCTCAGATACTGTTCCTGAGATTGAAATTCTGAACAGAAGAAAGAAGAAAGAAATAGACAAATAATAAGTTCTTGAAATACAGAAACTTGAAAAAGTAAGTAAAATTCTTGAAAAACAGTGTCTGAGTGAGAAGAATGAAGAAGTTCTGTTAATTCTTCATACTCAGACTACACAACTACAAGAGATGATCAAGTTCAAACTTGGAATTTTAAACACAGTTCAAAAAACATTGAAAAACTTCTAGTATAAGTACTGACTTTTTATCTTTTACTTCTTCTTCTTCTTCTTTGAATCAGAAGAAAATATATGCTCAAGTAGCAGAATCTACTGTCTCTAAACCTGCTATCTCAAAATCTTCTCAAAATTCTGAGACAACTGAGAAGAATGTTACTTATACTTCTATTCATAGAAAAGAAGAGAAAAAAAAAATGTAAAAAGAGAAAAAACTTTCAAATCATCAGAACTAGAAGACTTATTCTTAAAGTCTCAAATCAGAAGACCTTGCGGAGAAACAAGCTAAACTCAAATCTTATTTTCAGAATTAGAAATGAAATTAATCAGTAGTTCTTTTCTTAGTTAATAACTGATATTAAAGTTCAAAAATCAGTTATAGCTTCAATTGAGTCATCTTTCTTTGAAAATTTCATCATTCTGCCTAGACTGACCGTGTGACCATGTCTGAAACCAGGATCAAACTTTACAGTTATTATATTGTCTAAAAGCATTACTTTTGATCATGATTTGTATTCATTACATTGATTTCAAATCATGTTATTTCAAATATTATAGATCTCAGATTCACTTTTTAAATAAAATTCTAGTCTCAGATAAAGAATATGTTTGAATTCTTAGTCACATTTTCATTCTGATTTCATTATTGAGAATGACATCAAATAAGATTATGAAATCATTTCTCACTTACATAATATTATAATATAGTGCTCATTTGTTAAAAATTCAATAGAGAGTGTTATTAAATATCATTACTTTTCTGCCCCGGTGGCCGAATGGTTAATGCGGCCACCCGGTAGCGCCTTGGCGTGGGAAACCAGGGCGTGTGGGTTCGAAACCCGCAGGAATACATTAAATCCGGAACCCAAGCACCTCAGGTTCCTAATAAATACAGAGGTGTACAAATCGCTTCAATAAAATTGCTCTATGTTCCTGGGCTGGGAAGTTATTATCGCATGTATTTAATTGTCACTCCTTTGTATTTCCTATGTTCTTGTTATCTTGGCGTGGTCTCAACACCTGTATTTCCTCCTGTATAATCAACACTTGGCCTGTATTTAACATCACGCAAGGACTCATCATAAGCTCCGCTTGCATATGAGTATAATGGAAGAATAATAATAATAATAATAATCATTACTTTTCTGAACACAGATTATAATTTATATAATTTTAATTATGAAAAAAATACAAAATACAAAAAAAAATAAAAAATAAAAAACATAATAAAAATAAGAAAAAATCACAATGAAAAAAAAGAGAAAGAAAAAAAAAATAAAAGAAAAAGAAAAAAATAAAAATAAAAAAAATCAAGATTACAGAGTCACAGTATTCTTAAAATACTCACTTCTCAGAGTCTTTGCAATATTTATTATTAATTATATATCTCTTACAGTGAGAGTAATATAGCTATAATAAGTCATTATCTTAACATTATATAATAAATAATTAGTATATATCTGTATAAATGTGAATAATTAGAAAATATACACTTAAAAAGTGTGATCAAAGTGAACTCTACTGTCACTTAAATAATATCAAGAACAGAATACTGAAATTGATGATTCTTCTTATCAATTTCACAGACAAGATGTGTGAAGATGATTTTGAGAAATATAAGATCTCTCAACTTCTAATAAAAATAAATCTCATGAAGAGACTCTATTTTCATGATATCAGAGACTGAGTATTATTAAAAAGTGTTACTTTCATGCAATGCACATGTACTTACTGCAGTGATTCACTGTCTGTGTATGTAGCTGAGAGTTGCAGCTTTTTCATACTGTATGACTCTCTTTGATATACTACTTGTAAGACATCCTGCTTCTCACGAATTATTTACCTCTATTTCTATCTCTTGTGTAATCAATAGAGTTTGCAGCCCTTGACTAACATAACTATATAGACTGAAGTTCACAACTACTATTTATAACTCAGCTTGAGTATATTTTTACATTTAATCTCTAATTTATCTTTCCACTGTGGATACTTCTAGTATTAATAGTATTTATTCTGTCAAGCTGTAAAAGTTGTATAATTATCTATAAGAACTTAAGATAAATTACGCGTTACGTCAATCAGTAACTATCTAAGAGAATGAAAGAATAT
>NW_003101618.1:0-5834 GCF_000003855.2 Blastomyces gilchristii SLH14081 | reverse complement strand
TTCACTGAAGTTAAGAACTGGCTGAATTATTTAGAGAATGATTATAAGAGATTCTGCTAATATGTTCTTAAGATCTATTTAGAGAATAAGTTAAGAGACTTTGTAAGCTGAACAGAGAACATCTAAGCTGCAATCATTATTATTAGAAAAAGAGATAGAAAATCTGATAAAGACTACTTACAGTACTTCATAGAATTATGATATGAATTGTAATCTATGAAAATAGAGTTTTGAAACAAGATCTGACTGATGATATTTATAAAGAGACTGAATAAAAATATACAGAATAAGCTCATTAAGTAAGACTCTAAGTTTTTAACTCTGAAGAAACTAATGACTTTCATTCATCACTTGTGAATCACTGTGAGAGTTATAGACTTATAGAGAGTGAATCATTGATCAGCTCTGCAAGAGTCAGAATAACAGAGAACAGATTTATTAAGAAAAGATAATAAAATACAGAGAGACTTGTATCTGACTGCTGAGTAGAGAGAAAGAGCTTCATAAGCTCTTATAAATAGAGTGTATAATAGAGAGATTAAGAAAAAGAAACTCTGTTTTATTTATTCTAAATCAGAACATCTCTGTGTAAACTGTTTAGATAAATTAAAATAGAAATTTGAAGAGTTACAGACAGAGTTAATAACAGTCTTCTTAAGAGTCTTGAAGTTAACATCTAAATCTGTTACTCTCTCAATGAAAATACATGCTTATAAGAAGAGACTATACTATAATACTACTGTCTCATCAGTATAAAAAGTATTGATAAACTTGAGATCTCAGATCACTGTAATGTCTTTAAAGCTCACTGAGTGAATAAGCTGAGTGATGAAAACTGAGAATCTACTCTTATAATAAGCAGAATATAAGAACTCAGATCTGAGAACTGAGAGACTTATAAGAGTTATCTTTGAATTACAAGATCTCTCTGAAATCTGAAGAAGATTTGCAGAAACTGTGATTATTACAGATATCATAGATAACATGTACTTGAGACTTGTATAACTTTAAAGACATAATTTATATATAGCTGTCTATGAGTTGAGTTTATACTTCTGATCAGTGTTAACAGACTCACTTATAAAGATAGAATCAGTTGATGCTATAAAGTTGATTAGAGAAGACAAGCTCATCTATATAATAACTTTATAAATGTCTGAGAACTTTGCAGTCATGAAAACTGATCTTCAGATATCAGAGAAATATCAAGATCTTACAGAGATATTCAGTTCAGCTAAGACAGCTGAGCTTTCATCTCATTATAAGAAGAATCTGATAATAGATTTAATAGAAGAATAGAAATTCTTCTGAGAATCAATCTATAAGCTCTTTCATCATGAGACAGAGGTCTTGCAGACTTATTTAAAGAAGAATCTGAAGAATAACTTTATTTAATCTTTATAAATCTCTGTAGAAGTCTCTGTGATATTTATAAAGAAGAAGAATAAAGATCTCAGATTATATATAAACTATTATAATCTGAACTTTAAGATAATAAAGAGTCACTATTCTCTGTCTCTGATTAAGAATGTGATTGACTGTCTTATGAGAGCTATTATATTCACACAACTAAATGTGATTAATATATATACACAGCTGTAAATACAGTCTGAAAATGAATAAAAGACTGTCTTTAGAATCACACTGAGATTATTTGAATATCTAGTAATGTCTTTTGATTTGACTAATATTCCTGCAGTATTTCAGTCTTTCATTAATAAAATACTTCATATATATTTAAATATCTTTATAATAATATATCTGAATAATGTGATGATATACTCTGTAAAGAAGAAAGAATACACTGAGTATATATATACTATATTGAAGATCTTAGATGAGACAGAACTATATATTAAACTTATAAAGTATAACTTCAGTATCTATTGAATTAATTTCCTAGAATATGTAATCACTGCAGATAGTATTCAGATAAAATCTTTATAAATTAAGACTATTCTATTATAATCAGAGTTAACTAGTATTCATAAGATTCAGATCTTTCTGAACTTTGTGAATTTCTATAAATAATTTATCTTTGCATTTATGAGAATCTTCTTGACTCTTATAGACATGCTGCAGAGTGAAAATACAAAGAAGTCATTCTATAAATAAAGAATAAAAAGATTATTAAAAAGAGAAAGCTATAAGAACTTTCTTATCTTAGAAGCTTACAGAGTCTTTATAAGATTGAAATAGATATTTATAGATACAGTGATGCTGTTTCACTTTGATTTCTTACTCTTAATCAGATTAAAGATAGATATCTTCTTCTTTACAATTTCAGAAATAATCTTATAACTACAGTTAAATAAGAACTGAGTTTCAGTGATCTTTTTCTTATAAAAGATATAACTCACAGAGATCAATTATAGTATTCATGATCAGAAGCTTCTTATAATAGTGAAATTCTTCTATTATTAGTATCACTACTTTGAGAGTCTTATAAAAGTGATTACTGTTAGAACTGATTATAATAGCTTATAATAGTTTACTTCAATCAAGAAACTCTCACAGCAGCAGATTCACTGAACTCAGAGACTGAGTGAATTCTAATTTAAGATAGAGTATATTAAGAGAACTAAGAATTCAGCAGATGAACTCTCTCACAGACCTGACTATATTAAGAAGATTAGAATAACAGATACAGAGAGACTAGAGAAGATAGAAAAGCTTTATAGAATACTCAGACTGAGTGTTATAAAGAGATTAACTGAAGAGTCTCTCAATTCTCTATAAGAGAAGAGAAGAGAGAGAGAAAAGAAGTCTATATAACTTCTCTTTATAATATTAAAAGTGAATACTCTGAGAATCTTTAAAAGAATTCTTGAACAAAGCATCTATAATCTGAAGAATTTACAGACTTTGAGAAGTACTATAGAAGATCTGATATAAGAAGAAACAGAGTATAAGTTTTTATAAGATCTTCTATTCAGATTATCTGAACTATAACTGAAGAATAAATATACTCAGTATATTTAGAAACTACTTATAGCAGAGATTAATTCTGCAGAAATAAAGAATTAAAGAAACTTAAATAATCTCTTATAAAGAGAGAGCTGAATTTATGTATCTATGAATAAGTTTCTATATATAGAACTTATTAAAAGATATCATAACTCTTCTCTAATAAGTTATTTTATAAATACTAAAACTCATGAGTTGTTTATAAGAAAATACTTCTGACTGAAGATATAAGAGCTTATAAAGAAGATAGTAAATTCTTATATTATTTATCAAAATTCACAGATAGTATAATTCAGATTATATAAAGAACTTACTTCTCTATTCATTCTATAAAAATCTTGAGAATAGCTAGAAATGAACACTCTCATAAGTCTCTCTGAAAGCAAGAATATATATAATACCTGTTTTAACAGTGTGCTAGTGATAGTAGATTACTTTATTAAGATAACACACTTTATACTCACTCATAAGAACTTAAAGTCAAAGAATTTGACTTATATCTTTGTCTGTAATATAATTCAGTTGTATAAATTATCTATGAACATTGTCTCAGATAGAGAATTAATCTTTGTAACAGAGTTCTAACCTGATCTGATAACTATACTGAAGATCTCATGAGATCTAAGTACAGTTTTTCATTAACAGACAGATAATCAGATAGAATATCTGATAAGTATATTATCACAGTATCTGCAGTGTATTATTAATTACAATTAAAATAACTGAGTATATTAATTATCACTTACAGAGTTTATATATAATAACTCAAAGCATATCAGCACAGATAAAACTCTTTTTAAAATACTTACTGAGACTTGTTTATAAATAATCTTGATGAAGTCATGAGAGTACACTATAGAGTATAGTAATATCTGTAAACAGACTGAGAGAATTCAGAATATTCAGAAGAAAGTCTGCAAATTCTTGAGAAAGACTCAAGAGTATTAGAAGAGATACTATGACTTCAAGTATATTATAAAGAGTTTTAAGAAAGATAATAGAGTCTGACTGAGTCTAGAAAACATTATTATATGAAGATCTAGTAAGAAGCTGAATCTCTTACAGATAGAGTCTTATAAGATTATAAAGAAAATTAGTTTATAGTTCTATAAATTGAAACTGTTATCTGAGTTATAGATATATAATATTTCTTATATCTCTTTATTCTGTGAATATAAGAAATTCTTAGAAGAGAACTCTGTGACTTATCACTCTATTCATGAAATACTAGAGAGTGAAAGAGAATATCAGATCAAAGAAATTATTAACTCAGAGAAATGAGATTATAAGCTCTGATTCAAGATTCAGTGATAAGAGTATTCTGATAAGATAAATAAGTTCACTTAAGAATTATCTGAATAGATAAGATATCTGTAGAAGCTGAGACATGACTTTTATACTGTAAATTCTGATAAGTTAGAATAATATAATCTTCACTAAGAATCTGATTGTGATAAAGATATTAATACTATTATTTATAAACTCTAGTCTATAAGATAATGAGTTTCTACTGAGATGAACAGTCTGCAGTGTATATAAAGAGAAGAAGAAATCATATTCTTATTAAAAACTAAAAAATAAAGAAAATAAAAACAGAGCTATGAACATAATTTAGAGATTAATAAAGAAAAAATAAAGAAAACTCATACTTATATTCTTAATATCTGTAATACTTAATTCTTTCATAACTATATTTTTCTCTTTAAAGAAGCAGAGAGTATTATATCTACAGTACAGATAATTATTACATTTGATATAAAGATTATCAGAAATGCACAGACTTTAAAAGAGTCAGATATCAGAATACATACAGTTGTAGCAGAGTCTTAAGAGCTGATTATCTATATATATAATCAGATATCTCTTATAAAGCTGTGTTCACTTCTTCAGTTATGCTGAAGTATTCAGTCTGAAAATAATTGAGATATAAAGAGAAGACTTATCTGTTCAGATTAACTTCTATTATAAATTTATAACATTTGTATTATCTTAATTACTCAGATTTTATAAGTACTCAGAAACTTATCTCTCATTGATAATAAAATTACAGAAATGTGTCATAATATAAGAACTGTTAATAGAGAATTTAGACATATTTACATATATCTGATCAGAGATTGTGTGAGTAGAAGAGAGATAGTTGTAGATCTGCGGAGCTGCAGAAAGCAATGACAGCACTGAGAGCTTCACAGAAACTATCAGTCAGAATCTGTAAGAAATTACTTATAGAAAGACTTACAGCAAATAGACTGACCGCTGAGATCATAAATTTCATGTTTAATCTCATTTGATCTGTGTAAGGGCCTACGCCGAATAGATCGGTATAATATATAGGTCTTATATAACAAAGAGAAAAACGTTAGAGAAGGAAAGAAAGAGAAAGTGTGGGAATCAGCAATCAGAGTGGATATTTATACGCATACACAGTGGCGTACGGGTGGAACTTCGGGGCGGAAGAATAGGAATTCCGTAGGTTTTCAGCCGAGGATCGCGACCGAGAATCGGAGCGGTAGGAATCTGTGAAGTGTAACGGGAATAGTCTATATGATTGATCGGGCGCCCGCCCCCCAAAAACGGGGCCCCAAAACATTTTTTGGGGGGGAACCCCCGGGGGGACCTAGGTTTTAAAAAAAACCGGCAGGGGGGATTTTTTTAGAAGATCTTAAAAAAACAACAACTTTTTTGAAAAAAAAGAAAAAAGGGGGTTTTTTTTCACCCCATTTAATTTTCCTTCTTGGAAAAAAAAGTACTTATTTTTAAAAATTTTGAGGTTTTTTTTTCAAATATTTTTTTATTTTTTTAAAAAAGAAACATCTTTTGTGCACCCCCTTTAAGGGGGATTTAACGGCCCTTTTAAGAAAAAAAAA
>NW_003101619.1:32750-39437 GCF_000003855.2 Blastomyces gilchristii SLH14081 | reverse complement strand
TTCATGCAATGAGGCCACCTGTTATATAGATAATATAATCAGTGATTGAATAAGATTCTGAATCTCTATCAGCTCAATCAGTATCTGTGTATGTTACAGATTCAATATCAGTACCTCTGTAATAGATTATACTCTCATTGATTGAATTCTGTAGATATTGAAGTGTATACTTGAACACAGCTCAGTTCTTTGATATAGACTGAGAGCTGAATTGTCCAAGAAAACCGGCAGTGAAGCTTACATTGAGATATGTATTAATTGCCAGATATTACAGAGATTTAATACTGAATTGATAGAACTGTAAGATAAATTCTGCTGTGTATGCAATTGATTTCTCATTATTATTTATAAAATCAATGTTCTTCTTCATAGAAGTAAATATAGAGGGATAGTTATTCATTGAGAATTTCTTCAGAAGATTTCTTATAAAAAGAGATTGAGATAATATTAATAAAGTTGAATCTCTATCAATCTTCATTCTCAGATAGTGGTTGAAATTCTCTACATTCTTGATCTTATAATTAGCAGCAATTTCAGCTTTGATCCAGTTCAAATCAGTGATTTTCAGACTGTAGAGATGAATATCATTCACATAGATAATTATATAGATCTGTATTGCAACATGAATAAATAGTTCAGAATCATAGAGACTGACATAGAAGTCTGAGTGCAATAGCATTTTGCACAGCTTCTTATATTACAAGAGTACTGCTTGCTTAAGATTATACAGTCTCTGCATCAACTCACACACAAGATCATCACAGTCTTTACAGAATTCTGTGAGTTGATTTATATGTATCTGTTCATTAACAGACAGTTGAGCATTTAAAAAAGTAGTTATCATATCGATCTGTAGGATATATCATTCCCAGAATACTAAGATCATCATGAGAGCTCAGACGGTGAATGCAGAGATGACAGATGCAAAGATTCTTAAGTAATTGATCTTCTTCTGTTAATGATTTTCACAGACAACTCAGTGAGTCTTATAGTGAATAACCTCACTTATATTATTGAACTTTTTGTCAAATATTCATTGACTGTAGAGAACACTCATTTGTGATATTCTCTCAATCAGTTATCAGATTTCAATCTGTTTTAAACAGTTAATCTCTTTAACATGAGTCTCGTAATAATATTTCCATTTCATGAAAGCTTTGACATGTGTGAGATTGTTCAGAAGTGAAAGTGCAGCAATCTCAGAATTGATATAGAGATCTTCATAACTGTCTCTCACTGAAGATTCCCTCACTGTAGATTTCCTCACTATAGTGATATTCCTTGTAGATATCTGAGAGTCATCAGATTCAACTGTGATTTTCAGAGAATTCAGTGTTATTATTATTATTATTATTCTTCAATTATAGATGTATGTAGTCAGAGACTATGACATCTACCTGAGAACTTTTAGTTCTGAGGGTTTTTCCTATATCTATAAAGTTAACTATTATACATTTACCAATTTCAAATATGCAAAATCAGAAAATTTCAGCTCAGAATATAAAAACTGTTTACAAATTGCAATATTTTAACATCTTCTGATACTTTGAAATCATTTGACAATATCATGACAAAAGAAAAGAGAACATAGTCTTAAAGATAGACATGTTAAAGAGATAGATAGAAAAGAATAGAAAGAAAAAAGTAAAGTAAAGAGAGACTATAATAAAACAAATTATTAAAAGATAGTATATAGCTGTTTTAACAGACTATATCTGATCAATTTCCTCCTCTTCATATTCAGATATTTCTGAATTTAGTCATTTTCTTGTAGCTGCTTGAGTTTCTGATAGAAAGTCTATTAAGTATTTAATTCCTGTCTCAGTTGAGAATAAGAATCTCATATTTAACTGATTTAGATCATACTTCTCTTTCAATCTGACTCTGAGACTATTGTATAATACACAGTGTATTATAATATACTCAGAATTATCATTTGTATTGCAGAATGAGCATTCTATTGAATTAAATCTATTATCAAATCTTTGTATATAAGATTTGAAATAGCCATGTTCTAGTTTCAGTGATATTATAGATGAGAATATTTTCTTTTTACATTTAATTGAACAAGATTTTCACTCTGATTTTGTTTCAAATCTTGAATAATGTATACTCTTCTTTTGTTTCTGCTAGCTTTTATTTCACTTATATAAATAAGATTCTTTTATCTTTCTCTTTATAAAAGACCAGGATATAATTTTTTGAATAGATCTGCTTAATTTTGAACTCTTTTTTACAGCTGAATCAGCCAATTCATTGTCATGAATATTCATATGAGCAGAAGCTCAGTGCAGATGAATTATCAGTTTTGATGTTCTTCTCTTTTGAATTCTTAAAACAGAGTTTAAAATCAGTTCAAGATTCATTTGATCATTATAAATCTGACTATTTCTAAGTCTTTTTAAAGCAGCTTGACTATCAGAGAATATTCATATCTCTTTCAAACTATTTTCTCTTTTATAAGATTTGATTTTAATAAGTTTGAAAGCTTTCACTATTGCAAATAGTTCAGTATCAACAACTTGAGATTCACAGCCTAAATTTCAGAAATCTGAGATAAAATTGATATTATCTTCAGTATAAGCAATCTCTGTATCTAATCTATTCAAATTCTTATTTTTTGAGTCATCTGAATAAATCAGAATAGAGTCTTTTATATTAATTGTAGAAATTCTTTTCAAATACTGTTCACATTCACTCTCTTTAGATAGTTCACTTGTTTACAAGTCTATGAGAGATTCAAGCTTTTCTCTTCAAAGAGATATCTTCTTGTAATAAACTTTTTCAATATTTAAAGAAGAAAATTGGTTTTTAATCAGTTAGTAAGGTCTGTATAGTTGAGAGAGTATTTGCTTTAAAGAATTATTTTTATTTCAATCAAGAAATCTATTTCAATTCAGTTCCTTTCCAGAGTTAATTGATGAAAATGAAGAAGAGACTCTTTCTCTGATTATATGATTTAAGCTCATCTTTATAACTCTCAGAGTATAGTTCATACAGGCCTTTTCAAATCTAATAACAGGAGAGAGAATTGAAGCTTCAATTTTCATTACTTTAATAGAAGATGTTTTGAATGCTTTCAGCATTCTTCTCAAAGCTTTGTTTTACAGACTTTGAAAGAGTTCAGTGAAATTTTCTTGATTATTTCATCAAACTTGAACTTCATAATCAGCTACTGAGATAATACAGGCTATATATAACTGTCTCATAGTCTGGAAGAATAGATCTCTCTCTGTATTTAATAGTCTGATTACGCTATTCAATAGTCTTTCTGCCTTGATTTTTCTATCTATTTATTTAATGTGTTTATCTTTAACACTATGTTCTCTTTTCTTTTGTCATGATATTGTAAAATGGTTTCAAAGTATCAGAAGGGGTTAAAATACTGCAATTTATAAACAGTTTTTATATTCTGAGCTGAAATTTGCTGATTTTGCATATCTGAAATTGATAAATATATAATAGTTGACTTTATAGATATAGAAGACATTCTGAAAACTAAAAGTTTTCAGGTAAATGTCATAGTATCTGACTGCATACATCTATAATTGAAGAATAATAATAATAATAATAAATCTTCTTCTTCAAAAGACACTCAATAATCTGTTGAATAAGAGATTTATATATATTAGTAACTCTTTCACTGCAGCTTCTATTCTCTTTACAAAGAAATCAGATAAAGAACATCAATTCTGTATGAACTATCATAATCTGAACAGATTGATAAAGAAAGATTATTATTTCTTATCTCTTATCAAAAAAATCTTTGCATATATCAGATAAGCTCAATAATTTATAAAACTAGATATTATCAATGTATTTCATAAGATTTATATCACCGAAGAAGATGAATGACTTACAGTATTTCAAACATAATATAGTCTCTTTGAATAAGTAGTCACACTCTTTGAACTGACTAACACTCTCAGTACATTTCAGAAGTATATCAACTAAGTACTTCAAGATTTTCTCAATGAGTTTGTATCTGTATATCTTGATAATATTCTCATCTTCACTGATAGATTCAGAAAGAAACATCAGAAACATGTGTGAAGAGTATTATAATAATTACAAGAAGCAGAACTATTAATAGATATTGATAAGAGTACTTTCAAAGTCAAGAGTATAAAATATCTAGATTTTATCATATTAGCTGATAAGTAGATTTACATGAATTCTGAGAAGATCTCTGTCATTCTTGAATAAAAAGCTTTATATACTGTGAAAGATATACAAAGCTTCATCAGATTTACTAACTTCTATCAGCAATTCATACACAACTTCTCAGATATTGAAAGATTACTTACAGAATTTATCAAGAAGAACTCAGTATTTCAGTGATCAGCAGACACTGAAGCTACATTTGTATAGATGAAGAAGATGTTTATTAATACTTATCTACTGATAATATTTAATTCTGATCATAAGACATTTATTAAAGCTGATTTCTCTGACTATGTTACAGAAAAAGCTATATTATAATATCATGATGAAGATATCTTACAATTATATATCTTTATATCTAAGAAACTGAGTCCTGCTGAATACAACTACAAGATCTATGATAAGAAACTTCTTATAATTATATATCATCTAGCGGAATGAGATTCTGAACTCCGAAGTGTTTTTAAATTTGAGATAATTATCAATTATAAGAATCTCAAGTATTTTATAATTATCTATAAGCTTACTGAACAGCAGATATGATAATCTCAGCTATTAAGTCATTTTCATTTCATGATACTCTATCACTCTGACAGCCAGAACTTAATAACAGATGCTCTCTCATAATGAGAGTAAGATATATTATTCAATGTAATAGACACTTACTGAATGAACTGAGAACATCAGCTTGTGAATCTGAAGATATTAGTTAATCAAGATGAAATAACTTATAACACTATATACACTTCTCTGATTAGAATATCTTCTCTCTGAACTATTACTGATATCTCCACTTCTTTCAAATCTGAACTGAATGAATTGTGATATACAACAGCTCCAACTGATGTACTTCTTCAAGTACTTATCAAAGCAGTATACTAACAATCACTCTGATTCCTCTCAGAACTACATATAAGAACTGACATCTTAGAATGCTCAATTAATAATAATAACACTCTGCAATTCTGTAAATAACACTGAGTCTCTCACTTCAAACTCTTATACATCTCAATAATACAAGAGATGTATAATTCATATATAATCAGTTATTCACATTGTGAATAACTGTACTTAATGATCTCTTGAGAATTCTACTGATCTGAGATATTGAACAGTATCAGACACTTCATCTAAAACTGTAATCATTACTCTTTCATTATCTTGTGAAAGAACTGTGGAAAAGACCTACTGAAATCACTCAATATGTCTAATAGAACCTAGTGAGATGTAGCAATTGACTTCACTATTAATCTCTCTGAGAGTAAGAGTGACAAAAATATTCTAGTTATTATTAACTGATTGAGTAAAGATATGATATTGAAGTCTTGAGATAAGATGAATACTGAGTAAGTTACTGAAGTCTTTCTATAAAGTCTATTTTATCAGATGTATGACTTTCTGAGATCTACAGTATCTGATTAAGACTGTTAATTCATGAGTACTCTCTGAACAAGAATCTGTCAAGTTCTCAGAATTATATATTATTTGTCAACTATCTATCACTCTGAGATTAATAATATATCAGAATAAATAATTCAGACTGTAAAAAACTATCTTCATAAGTTCTATAATTTTTCACAGAATAATTGATATACTCTGCTTCTACATGCAGAGATTGCTATTAATGATTAAAATACTGTTTCAACAGATATAAGTCTGTTCTTTCTTACACACAGTTATTACATAAAGATGTTAAATCTTCTAAAGATCACACATTTCACACTGAATCTCTGCAGTCTAATTCAGATCACTGATAATATAGTAACAAAGCTCTGTGACACTCATAAGTGAGTAGAAGTCTTCATGACAAGTGCTAAACAAGATTAAGAGAATCAGATCAATGATCATCCAGACTCTGCTGAGCAATATATAATAGAAGATCTGATGTAATTAAATCTTAAGAAAAATACAGGTCACATACTTATCTTGTATATTGAATTATTATTATATCAAGTATAAAGTGATAGAAGTTCTAGATAGTTATAACTACTATCTTAACACATTATCAGAGATTTATAATATCTTTTATATAAGCTTACTTCACTGCACTATCACTGATTCATTTTCTTCTCAACTGACTTTTAACTAACAGTTATCAGAAATTGTAGAAGAAGTCAATGAACTTAAGTGAGAGATTGAAGATGTTCTTAATGAGAGACTCTGTAGCTGTAGCTGACAATATCTTGTGAAATGAGTTAACTATAATCATCTAATCTGAACTCTAAGCTCTGTGATATCTGAAACAGCGGCTCTTGATCAATGAAAACTACACACAATGTTATCTCTGAACATAGGGAATTAATGTGACAGGCTGTGCTGGATCAATTATATAGACTATTTCATTACACTTCATAGATTCCGCTGAAAGCTTCAATTCTCAGTCACTGATTCTCAGCTGAAAAATTCATGAAATTTCTATTCTTTCACTCTGAAGCTTCACTATGTACATGAAATCTCTATTCTTCTGCTCTAAAGCTTCACTGCATACATGTATAAATAAGTCACTTCAATCACTGATTTCTG
>NW_003101619.1:13102-32650 GCF_000003855.2 Blastomyces gilchristii SLH14081 | reverse complement strand
TTCCTTCTCTATGTTTTTCACTTTGTTATATACTATCTGGCGATATCGTAGCGATCTTTTCTGTGTAGGCTTCTTACAAATAATCAGACATTATTCATGAAAATATTAAAATTGAAAAATTTTTATTCTTGAAAAGTTCTTAAATTAATATGTGAACATTGTCCGAAATACTCTCTCTATATTATCTGAATGAAACTCTTCACAGATGACTGAGAATACTCACACTTTATGAGAATGAGAGCTGTTACAGAAAAAGAGAAAAGAAGATAAGATTTTATAAACAGATCTGAGATATTTATATTACTCTAAAGAGATCTACTTATACTATGAGTAATTCTGCTGAACAGTGAGATCACTCTAGTAAATAAAGAGTGATTATAAATTATAAGTCTTAATCTTTCTAAGTAATGATAAAGAGTGATTGCAGACTACAGAGATCTTAATTTTACAATTGTATATAGTTAGTAAAAGAATGAGAAATTTCTTACAACTCTACAGTGTCAAAGAATAATAATTCATGATAATAGATAAAAGATTCACTTATAAATACTTCTTTTTAATAAGAGTAATCTCACAGAAAGTAATTCATCTTGCGAGATGAATCTGTATAATCATCACATAAGAATCTTATGAAAAAATGATTAAAGATTAATCAGAACTCTTCAGATTGAAAGATATAAAAATAAATCTATGTGATAATTACATAAGAATCTTGCAGTAATAATTAAGAGTCAACTGAAACTCTTCTGAATGAAAGATATAAGAGAAATCTATATAGTAGTTAAAGAAAGATCTGCAGGCTATAAAGAATCTCACATAATAAGAAACTGAGTGATAGACTCTTTTCTCTTTATAGTAATAAGAGATTTTTCCTCACTAAGATTTCTTTATAAATATGAAGAGTTTTTAGCAAGTATGACTGCAGTACTGAGCCTGATTCTATGAAATTACTCAGTGAGAGACTTCACAGATAGAGCTCTAGAGAGGAGACAGTATATAAGAAATCTCACTTCTTATGAATTCTTTATCTGTATTTCTAGCTCTTATATAATCAATAGAGTTAGCAGCTTTTGACTATACACAACTATATAGACTGAAGTTCATGACTACTATTTACAACTCAGCTTAAATACTATTATATATTTAATCTCTATATTTATCTTTCTATCGCGAATAGTTCTAGTAGCTATCAGTACATATCACACCAAGCTGCAAACATCTGAATAATCGCCTGCGAGCACTTGTTACATTACAGCATTATTTTTTCAGTTATTATTGACGCTTAATAGCTCTGACAGATCATCTGACTTAATATAACTTATACTTGAGTTTTCATTATGTGTAACAGTCTCAGATAATGTATATGCTTCTGAAGAGATTATGAACAATAATAAGATCTTCAGATTTAACATGATTATCTATCTCTATAAGTGTTCAATCTCTTACTACAAGTCTACAACCTGATTTTTTCTATTCTTATTAATAATGATAATTGGCTTGATAAAGCTCTTTATAATGAATACTTAATTCATAGTAAATATTAATTATTGCTTGACTTCTGCTTTAGTCTGTCACTGTGTACACAAGACTTCAATTTCATTTACAATTCTTGTATATATACAGAGCTTCACTTCTGATTCTGTGATCTCAGCTGCTTTACTTACTATTTTAAGTAATTCTTTCAAGAGATTCTGCATATCTTCTGATTCGAATAGTACAGAAGAGTGTTGTTTATGTTAACTAAAGAAGATATTCATTTCAGAAGATTTTTTATTAATTATACAGTATCTATTATTCTATAACTTCTGTTTTTATTATATAACTTTAATAATAACTATCTCTGTTTTATTCTTCTGAGTAGAGAGTGAACTTTTTTAAATCAGTATTCATTACTCTTGTCTTGTTTCTCATATCACATTATGTTTGTATAAATAGCATTCATCTGAATGTGAAGTTTTCTCTTAATAAGCAGAGCAGTATTAATTAAATACTCTTTTACTTATTACTTCTTTATACACTTCTATTCTGAGATATGTTTGTAATTACTCTGATATGATAACTGTGAATTACTTCATGGAAAGAATTATCACACTCTGAAGAAGTCTGTACTTCTCATCAGTGTTTAAACATGCTATCAGATGTGACTCAAAGATTGGTTAAGTTAGTATAAGATTATAGATGTACACTGACTTCTTATATATAAATTAATTAATTCCCGCTAGAGTCTCTTACATTCGTAAGCGTATTCAGAAGCAGCCGTGTTATTATTCAGCAGCTGTATGTTCTGCTGAACTATAACTAAGCTAAGAAAGAAGATTATTTTCTCTTATAATAATTCTGCTTACACATATCAGTCATTAGTTATTGAAAATAAATTATTATCTTTCTTACATCTTTTATCATATCTTCTGAATTTACTTCTTTCACTTCTATTGAAGATTTATAAACTCTTTAAGAAGTCACTGTAAATTACAAAGTCTATGTTATTTATAATTTAACACAGAATACTCTTTTTCAATTATAATAAATAATGACTTCATTTTTCATATCTGATTTCAATCTATGAAATTTCTGAAAAACTCAATACAAATACTAAGATGAAGTATGAAATAATTATTAACAGATTGTATTGTAGATTACTGAAGAGCTAGCTCTCTACTATAATTACTATAACTTTATTCAGAAACATTCATTATAGATTAATTATAACTCTGAAGAAATTTCTCAACATCTAAAGTCATCAGAATATAAATAATAAAAGAAAAATAATTAGAAAATTACTACTAAGCTGATAAATTACTTTATCAGATAATGATTTTTAATAACACTATCTTTCTAATTTAAAGAAAATTATATGAAAATAATTATATATTAGTACTCTTTGTAAGTGGCCTACACTGAATGAATTGGTATGATATTTATAGGTCTTATATAACAAAGTGAAAAATGTTAAAGAAGAAAAAGAAAGAGAAAGTGCGAGAATCAGCAATTGAAGTGAATATTTATACATGTATGTGATAATGTACACAGTGAAGCTTCAGAGTGGAAGAATGTATACATGTTTATAACAGCTGAGAATTGATGATTGAGAATTGACAATTGAGAATCAAGTGATAGAAATCTGTAATCTGTGAAGTGTAACAGAATAGTCTATAGAATTGATTGAGTGCAGTCTGTCATATTAGTGCTCTCTTTTCAGAAGCAGTTCTCATTGGTCAAGAGCCGCTGTTTCAGATAATATAAAGCTCAGAGTTCAGGTCAGATGATTATAACTGATTCATTTCACAAGATATTATCAGCTGCAGCTGTGAGATCTCTCATTGAGAATATTCTCAATCTCTCACTCAAGCTCATTATATTCTTCTATGATGCCTGGCAGCTGTCAGTTGAAAGTCATTTGAGAAGAGAATGAGTCAGTGACAGTGCAGCAGAGCAAGCTTGTACGAAAGACATTATGAATTTCTGATAGTATGTTAAGACAGTAGTTATAACTATCTAGAACTTCTATCACTTTATACTTGATATAGCAGTAATTCAGTGTATAAGATGAACATGTGATCTGTATATTCTTAAGATTCAATCACATCAAGTCTTCTATCTTATATTGTTTAGCAGAGTCTTAGTGAATATTGATTTAATTCTCTTGACCTTGTTTTGTCATTGTCATGAAGACCTCTGCTCAGTCACAGATATCTTGAAGCTTTGTTACTATATTATCAGTGATCTGAATCAGACTGCAGAGGTTCAGTGTGAACTGTATAATCTCTAGAAGATTCAATATCTTTATATGATAATCATATGTAAGAAAGAACAGACTTATATCTGTTAAAATGACATCTTAATCATTGATAGTGATCTCTGCATATGAAAGAAGATCATGTCAATCATCTTGTAAGTAATTTTAGAACTTATAAAGATAATTCTTTATAATCTGAATTGTCAGTTCTGATGCATCATCAGTCTCAGAGTGATAGACAGTTGATAAATAATATATAATCTTGAGAACTTGACAGATTCTTGTTCAGAGAGTACTCATGAATTAACAGCTCTGATTTAATACTATAGATCTCAGTAATTCATATATCTGATAGAATAAGCTTTATAGAAAAGCTTTAGTGACTTGTTCAGTATTCATCTTATTACAAGATTTCAATATTACATCTTTACTCAATTAGTTCACAATGATCAGAATGTTTCTATAATTCTTACTCTCAGAGAGATTAACAGCAAAGTTAATTATCACATCTTATCAGATTCTATCAGAGATATTAAGTGACTTCAGCAGATCTTTTCTACAGTTCTTTCATAATATGATAGAAGAACAATGATTGCAGTTTTGAATAAAATATCTGATGCTGTTTGATATCTCAGATCAGTAGAATTCTTGAGAGATTATTTAATATAGTTGTTCACAGCCTGAATAACTGATTATACACGAAACATACATCTCTTACATTATTTAAGTGTATAAGAGTTTGAAGTGAGAGACTCAGCATCATTCATGAAATTGTAGAGTGTTATTATCATTAATTAAATATTCTGAGATATTGATTCTTATATATAGTTCTGAAGGAAATCAGAATGCTTCTTGATATACTACTTCAGTGAGAGTCTGAAGAAGTTCATCAGTCTGAGCTGCTGTATACCACAGTTCATTCAGTGTAGAAGAAGTGAAGATATCAGTGTCAGTGTTAGTTCAGAGAGAGAATATTCTAATCAGAAAAGCATGTATAGTGTTATAAGTTATTCTATCTTGATTAATTAATATCTTCAGATCTAAGAGTCAGTGCTCTCAGTTCATTCAATAGATGTCTATTACATTGAAAGACATATCTTGCTCTTATTGTGAGAGAGCAACTGTTATTAAGTTCTGACTGTCAGATCAGTAGTGTATTATAAAATGAAAGTGACTTAAGAACTCAGATTATTGTATCTATTATTCAGTGAGTTTATAAGTTATTATAAAGTACTTAAGATTCTTATAATCTGTGATTATCTTAAATTTGAAGATACTTCAGAGTTCAGAGTCTCATTCTTCTAGATAGTATATAATTATGAGAAGTTTCTTATCATAGATCTCATAATTACATTCAGTGAGACTCAGTTTCTTAGATATAAAGATATATAATTGTAGAATATCTTTATCATTATATTATAATATAGCTTCTTCTATTATATAGTTAGAGAAATCAGCTTCAATAACTATTTCATAATCAGAATTAAATATTATTAGTAGAGAAGTGTTAATGAACATCTTCTTTATCTGTGTAAATGCAGCTTCAGTGTATGCTGATCACTGAAATACTGAGTTCTTCTTGATAAGTTCTGTAAGTGATCTTGTGATATCTGAGAAGTTTCATATAAATCACTGATAGAAGTTAGTAAATTCAATGAAGCTTCATATATCTTTCACAGTATATGAAGCTTCTCATTCAAGAATAACAGAGACTTTCTCAGAATTCATTCAAATCCTCTTATCAGCTTCTATGATAAAACCCAGATATTTAATACTCTTGACTTTAAAATCACACTTATCAATATCTATCAGTAGTTCTGCTTCTTGTAGTTATTATAATATCTTTTATACATGTTCTTGATATTCTTTTCTAAACTCATTAGTGAAGATGAGAATATCATTGAAATATATAGATGTGAATTCATCAAGAAAATCTTGAAGTGTTCAGTTAATATACTTCTGAAATATATTGAGAGTGTTAATCAGTCTGAAGAGCGTGACTCCTCATTCAAAGAGATTATATCATGTTTGAAATGCTGTAAGTTACTCATCTTCTTCAGTGATGTGAATCTTGTGAAATGCAGTGATGATATCTAACTTTATAAATCATTAAGCTTATTCAATGTAAGCTAGAGTTTCATTGATAAGATATAAAGAATAGCAGTTCTTCTTTATTAATCTGTTCAGTTCTTAATAGTTCATACAGAATCAGAGTTCTTCACCTGATTTCTTTACAAAGAGAATAGAGGCCGCGGTGAAAGAGTTACTAATATATATAAATTCTTTATTCAACAGATTATTCAATGTCTTTTAAAGAAGAAGAAGTTGATTTCAGAACATGTTATAAAGAGAGTCTTATAATAATTCAGAGTCTTTATTATTCTTCTTTTCTAATTTAATACTGTGGTCCACTTCTGAGCCTTATAAGAGAGGTATATTTATAATATTATCTTATCAGAAGACATGTAAATATTCATGATATTATTGAGAGAGTGTTATATAAGAATTTGTTATTATGATATGAGATAACTGTTCTAGAGTCCTTTTGATATTAATCAGACTGATAGAGTAGATTGTTATATAATTCTGCTATCAGTGATCTTGTCAGTGATTCTATCAGTGACTTCTTCTTTGCAGTATTTTATATGTGTTGACAGAGATCTGTGTCAGATTCATGATTTTATAAATGTTATCTTTATGAATTCTATCATTGTTGAGGAATATTAAGCTTCTGTTTTAAGTGTCTAGCAAGATGTCTTATTCAGATAGCCAGCCAAGTTCTAACATAAGATTATAATCAAGATTATTAACTTTGTATGCATAGACATCTTTATGTTGATGTTCTTTAACATCTATGATCAACTTCATCATGTAATAAGTATAAATGTCTTTTGAGCCATCAAATCCTGCAAGAACTCAGGGTTTTGATAAGAGAATACACTGAAGATTGTAATATCTTATGATTGAAGATTTAATCATTGTATAATGACATAGACTGCTGTCTATCATGACTTTCATATTATACATATTATTGATCACAGTAAATACAAGAATTGCATTCATTGTCATTTTTTCTTTAAATTATTGTTATCTGATCTCTTCAAGCTTCTGTTTACAAATTTGAACAGAAGCTAATCTTTTCCCTGTTTTTTTGAGATATTCTCATAGTTATTCTCTGAATCTTTCTCTACTGTAATGTGATTGACATGAACAGGCACTGATTCATTCTTTGAGTGAGAAGACACTGATATCTTTCTCTTAAGTGAGAAGATGCTGATCTTTCTCTCAAGTGAGGAGACACATAGGTTAATTAGTAGTTGAAAGTGATATGTTCTGATTAATTACAATTGATGCATACTTCACATTGACATCAGTTGATGACTTCTTCACAAGTGATCTCAGAGACTCAGAAGCTTGTTCAGACAGTGAAAACTCTTGCTTATGTATAGACATTTGAATCTATTCAGTTCATGACATCTGCATCATTGTTGTTATTCTTCAGTATAGATGTATAAGTGATGTAATATCTTCTATCACTGTTCTATATACTCTTGAGCTTGATAAGATGATCATTCAATGTTCTGAGTTATGTGCAGAAGTCTTCATAAGTCAGGTCTTTGTTTATACTTATAAGAGTCTGTAAGAGTTCAAAAGTCAATGTCTTCTTGAGCATGCTAATCTTCATTCAATTCTCTCAAGATTGATCATCTGCTTCTAAGATTTGAGTGTCAAAGTCAGGAATGAATGTTATGAGAGAAGTGTTTCTCTGTCAGACACTCTCTAATCAATCTAACACTTTCTATTATATGACAGTGTCTTGAACCAGAATATCAAAATATTTGATGATATTATCAGGCATTTATAATGCTGGTTCACATGCTTTTATTCATGAATAAAACTTCTGTTTCATACGATTCTTCAATTGTTCATTAATATATCAATCTTGATTGATTAATGAACTGATGACATCTTCATCTACACTCAGTTTCACGAGCATTTTCATTCTTCATGATGGGTAGAGAGTGAGATTGAAAGTATTGAAATATATGAGAGTATCTAAATATTCTTTCAGTGCTTTTATATTTGATTCTATAGATACTGAAGTTGCATGAGTTCTCTGTTAAGTTAATTATTGAATTTCCTTGTATTGAAGTTATTGAGTTGCATGTATATCAGCTATCTATTGCTATTGTAATTTCACTATTACTTGAAGCCACTGTGGTATTACTTCTATGTTTGCATGTGAGAATTATCTCATATTATTGTTAGATATGATTATATTATTTATCAGATATGTGATATCTGTGAAATCTGAAGAACTGTAATTATATGAATATCTCATATGTCTGAGGTGTCAGAACTCTTAAGTTATTATTATTATTATTCTTATTCTTCAATTATAGATGTATGCAGTCAGAGACTATGACATCTACCTGAGAACTAAAAGTTCTCAGGGTTTTTCCTATATCTATAAAGTTAACTATTATACATTCACCAATTTCAGATATGCAAAATCATAAAATTCCAGCTCAGAATACAAAAACTGTTTACAAATTGCTGTATTTTAACATCTTCTGATACTTTGAAACTATTTGACAATATCATGACAAAAGAAAAGAGAACACAGTCTTAAAGATAGACATATTAAATAGATAGATATAAAAGAATAGAAAGCAAAAAGTAAAGTAAAATAAAGAGAGACTGTAATGAAATAAATTATTAAAAGATAGTATATAGCTGTTTTAACAGACTATATCTGATCAATTTCCTTCTCTTCATATTCAAATATTTCTGAATTCAGTCATTTTCTTATAGCTGCTTGAGTTTCTGATAGAAAGTCTATTAAGTATTTAATTCCTGTCTCAGTTGAGAATAAGAATCTCATATTTAATTGATTTAGATCATACTTCTCTTTCAATCTGACTCTGAGACTATTGTATAATACACACTGCATTACAATATGCTCAGAATTCTCATTTGCATTGCAGAATAAGCATTCTATTGAATCAAATCTATCATCAAATCTTTGTATATAAGATTTGAAATAGCCATGTTCTAATTTCAGCTGTATTATAGATGAGAACATTTTCTTTTTACATTTAATTAAACAAGATTTTCACTTGAGTTTTATTTCAAATCTTGAATAATGTATACTTTTCTTTTGTTTCTGCCAGCTTTCATTTCACTTGTCTAAACAAGATTGTTTTATTTTTCTCTTTATAAAAGACCAGGACATAATTTTTTGAATAGATCTGCTTAATTCTGAACCTTTTTTTACAGCTGAATCAGTCAATTCATTATCATGAATATTCATATGAGCAGAAACTCAGTGTAGATGATTTATCAGCTTTGATACTCTTCTCTTTTGAATTTTTAAAATGAAGTTTAAGATCAGTTCAAGATTCATTTGATCATTATGAATCTGACTATTTCTAAGTCTTTTTAAAGCAGCTTGACTATCAGAGAATATTCATATCTCTTTCAAACTATTTTCTCTTTTATAAGATTGTATTTCAATAAGTTTGCAAGCTTTCACTATTATAAATAGTTCAGCATCAAAGACTTCAGATTCACAGCCTAAATTTCAGAAATCTGAGATAAAATTAATATTATCTTTAGTATAAGCAATGTCTGTACTTAATCTATTCAAATTCTCATTTTTTAAGTCATCTGAATAAATCAGAATAGAGTCTTTTATATTGATTGTAGAAATTCTCTTTGAATGCTGTTCATATTCTTTTTCTTTAGATAGTTCACTTATTTATATGTCTATAAGAGATTCAAGCTTTTCTCTCTATAAAGATAACTTCTCATAATCAACTTTTTTAACATTTAAAGAAGAAAATTAATTTTTAATCAGTGAGTATAGTCTGTACAGTTGAGAAGATATTTTCTTTGAAGAATTATTTTCATTTCAATCAAGAAATCTATTTCAATCCAGTTCATTTTCAGAGTTAGTTAATGAAAATGAAGAAGAGACTCTTTCTCTGATTATATGACTTGAGCTTATCTTTATAACTCTCAGAGCATAGTTCATACAGATCTTTTCAAATCTAATAGCAGAAGAAGAAATTGAAGCTTCAATTTTTATTATTTTAATAGAAGATGATTTGAATACTCTCAGAATTCTTCTCAAAGCTCTGTTTTACAGACTTTGAAAGAGTTCAGGGAAATTTTCCTTGATTATTTCACTAAACTTGAACTTCATAATCAGCTACTGAGATAATACAGACTATATATAACTGTCTCATAGCCTGGAAGAATAGACCTCTCTCTGTATTTGATAGTCTGATAATGTTGTTTAATAGTCTTTCTGCCTTGACAGTTCTTTGTTGAATATAATATTTAAAATTCAACTTGGAGTTTAATCATACTTCTAATTATTTAACATTTAAACTGGGTTTAATCTCTCTATTTAAAAGAGTTAGAGATAGTTCTTTCTCATTGAATCTAGAAAAGAAATGAATTAACTCAGTTTTATTCATATTAAATTGAATTTAATTGATATCTACTCTGACAAAGATTTTCTTTGCAGCTTTTTCAATCACTTTTAAATTCTCTTTGATAGTTTTTAAGCTGTAGACTGGATCAATATCATCTATATAACTCAGAGATCACACTATTTTCATATTTCTATCTTTGAATAGATATGCAGTATATATTGCAAATAAAATGAGTGAGATTAAAGATTTCTATAGCACTTCTATTTTTATCTCAGTCTTGTCTTATTTTATTCCATCAAAGAAAAGTTGTATAATTCTTTTAGATATAAAACAGTTAACTCATTTTATTAGAGAAAGTGACAGTTTTAATATCTTCAAAGTCTGGATTAACTTTGACTTTGAAACATGATTAAATACTTCTTTTATATCAATAAAAACTGCAGTTGAGACCAGATATTCATACTTTGCTATTTGAATATCATGAATAACTGAGAGAACAGTGTCAATTGCAGAATATTATTTTCTATCTCTTCTTTATTCACTGAATAAAAGAGAGCTATTAATAGAGCTTATAAAAGATAGTTAAGTAGCTATTATCTTTTCCAAAACCTTTTGAATACAGTTTAATAGAGATATTACTCTATATGACTTAGAAATTGAAGTTTTTCTATTAAATTTTACAAGAATCACTTCAGTGACTTCTCTCCAGCATTCAGAATGATATCCATTTTTCAAGAGATTGAAAAAGAGATTAAAATATTCATTCTTTAAGTAGAAATATATATTTTGAATAATCAAGTGATTAATTAAATCAGGTCCTGCAGCAGTTTTAACAGAACTTGAGAAGATAGCTGACTCTAATTCATCTTGTGTAAGATCAGGCCATTCTCAGTCATTTTCATCAATGTAGTTGAGAAGTGATATATTCTCTTTCTCTGAATTTGAATCTGATGAGTTCTGAAAGAGAATTCTCATAAAAGCTTAACATTTTTTCTCAAAAGTGTTTACTGTATATAATTCATTCTGAAACTCATATTCTAAGACTGGAAGTTTTGCTACACTTCTTGTTTTAGTATAGTTAAAAGCTTTAAAAACTTTCTTTTCTTATGCTTCTTCAAGAAATTTATTCCAGCAGTCTGTTTTAGCTCTTTTAATATCTGAAAAATATTCATTTCTGACAGCATTGAACTCTTCATCAGATATTACATCATTCTTTCAATCTCTTCTAGTAATAGTTAATTCTTTTCTTTTAGATGAGATATTTTCATTTCATCAAGGTTTTGAATACTCAGAAGATTCTCTCTTTGAAATATTATCTCTAACACTTATTAGAATAATAGATGTAATGAGCTTCACTCTATTCTCAAGCATTTCATTTGAGATATCTTGACCAGAATTTCAATATAGCTCACTCTGTCTTTCAGATTTTAACAGTTTTATGCTTTCTTCAACTGCTTTTCAATCAGCTTTTTCAATGTTAAACTGATTAGAGAGAAGAGGGTTTTCACTCATTTGTTTTTCACTCAGTTCAATATTAAATTGAATAATCTCATGACCTGATTCTGATGTCTCATTTGAATCAATAACTCAGTTTACAAGTCTTTTTTCCATTAGATTTTGTGACATGAAGATTAGATCTATAATAGATTTCCATTTCATGCCAGAACTTTTAAGTCTTTCACTGATATTCTCTTATAAGATCTTATTACAGAGTCAGAGTGACTGATGAGTAAGTCTCTATCTGAGAACTCAGTGTTCACTTTAACTAATTATTTCTCTTTCTTACATGTTATTATATGTTCAGATATCTTCTCAATAAATAATTGTTTCTAATGAGAAGATGATGATTGTTTTTCAAGTGTAAGAGGCCTACACTGAATGAATTGATATGATATTTGTAGATCTTATATAACAAAGTGAAAAATGTTAAAGAAGAAAAAGAAAGAGAAAGTGTGAGAATCAGTGATTAAAGTGAATATTTATACATGTATGTAGTGATGTACGTGATGATGCTTCAGAGCGGAAGAATTTATATGTGTTCATGATGACTGAGAATCAGTGATTGAGAATCAGTGATCAACAATGAAGCAGTAGAAATCTGTAATCTGTGAAGTGTAACGGAATAGTTTATATGATTGATCGGGCGAAACCCGTCACACTCTGATTTCAAAACTCTTATCTGATAACTTCTGTTAATAATTATTTTATGTATATGTATCTCTGAATCTTTCTTCTTAATCAATTGAAAACTCTGAATTCTGAACACTTCTTTAAGTACTTAATTCAAATCTTTATATCTTATATTGATTCTGTCTTCAGTTCAATCTCAAGACACACTATAAAGTTAATATATAATATTTAAAATCAGAGAAAAAGAATTATTAAAGAGTATCTCTTATAGTGAATGTATAAACTAGTATAAATAATCTTACATTTATAAGAGTTATATATTATTATATTAATAAGAACTAAACTTATTAAGAGATATTAATTAAATTTAAATCATTAATTAGTAGTTATACTGAGAATTATATTATAGAGATATTAATAACTATGATTAAAAATAACTATTAAGATATTAATCTTAGTCTTCTTATAATTATAACTGATAATACTGAGAATAAGTATACTATAATAAAGAGCTTAAAGTAAAAACTGATATTATATTTCTGAAATAATAAATAAGATTATATTCTCTATATTATTGATATAATTCAACTTATAATGTAAATACTAATAAAGAATCTTAATATTAAGATAAAAAATAATAAGATTACTGATTCTTGAGATGAAAATTGATAAAGATGATATATTAGAGTAGTTTATTATATTATCAAGATCTAGCTATTGTGCGGCTTTTTATATATGACAGGCATTTACTAACTGATTAATGAACATCTCACGTAGATAAAAGTAGTCAGTCCGTAGAGAGAGAATCTGACACCTCTCTTAGCTGCTACTCTGCTGAGTAGACATGTGCAACTCAGCAGAGTGATTCTATAACTAGAGAAAGAATATTATATACAAAAATATCAGTGTGTTTTATCAAAGATTTCGCGGAAGACTAACAAGAATTGAAGAATAAAAATAAAGAAACAGTAAAATGAATCAATAAACTACTGTAGAAATAGCAGGCTGATAAGACTCTGTATCTAATAAGACATCATCAGATCTTTTCTGACAGTAGATGTTCAGATCTCTATGTTAACTAGAGTATCTTTATAAACTTCAGCTATTAGAGCTTTTATTAGAGTGTCTGCAGTTATGCTGATAATATCTATCTGTATAATTCTGATAACATCGGCAGCAGCAGTATTATGAATAAGGTAATGTTTAATATTGATATAGTATATATTATAGATGATCTTCTCACTGTTTACTATAGTAATTACTCTGTTATTATCAATGTATAGAGAAACTGTAAAATCAGAGAATGGAAATTCAAGCTTCATAAGTAGTTCACACAGTCAGATTACAGTTTTAAGACTCTCAGAGACAGATATATACTCTGCTTCTGTGATACTCAGTGCTATGATTATCTGCTTGAAGAATTTTCATATGATTGATCTGTCAGTAAGACAGATAAGAAGACTTAATATAGATTTACAGTTACTGATATCATCTACTCAATCAGAATTTGTAAAGACTTCAAAGTTAAGCTCTTTCACTTCAGTGATATAATAAATATAGAAGTTAGTTATACTGTAGATATAGTAAATGAAATGTTTACCTGCCGCTCAGCATGCTTGTATAGACTTGCTTAATTAACAGATAAGCTTAGCAGTTGTAAAAGAGATATCAGAATAAGTGTATATAATAAGATATTAATGTGATTCAATAAATTACTGATATTTAAACTCTTTGAAAGATTTGAGATTAAAGAGTGAGTTAAAGACAGATTTTAAAACAGTTCTTACAGTCTAAAAAATAACCATTCTGAATTCATTCAATATTGATTTGATATGAATAACTTATAATAGCTTGATATTACTGTCATTTCTTCTCAATCTGTATACTTAAATAGTAATTTACAGATCTCAGATCTTTCACTGTGAATTAATCAGTGATTTAATACAATACCTGTTCAATGACATCTGTGTTGAAGTCTATTAACTTGACATTGTTTACATAGAGAGTGAGAAATATCTCAGAGTCTCTTTTGAACTAGAGACTCTTATCATGATAAGATAATTCAAAGCTGATATTCTTAAGATGACTTATAAGTAGATTAAACTATAAGTAGAGAGTTTGTTTATGACTGTAGAGAGACTGCAGAAGCAGATATATATAATCACTATTATCATTGATCAGTCAGTTGCTTCATGTAAAGCTGCTCATTAGAGAATAAGCCTGTATTCCGAAATACTGTGATAAAACTAACTTGATAAATATTTCAACTTTTCACTGCTGCTACTGTAAGTATAATACAGATGACAGAGGCAGAGATGACAGAGATATAGAGGACTGAGATAAAAATAAAAGTACTGCAAGAATCTTCAATCTCACTCATTTTATTTGTAATATACACTGTATATCTATTCAAGAATAGAGATATGAAAATAGTGAGATCTTCAAGTTATATAAATAATATTGATCTAGTCTATAGTTCAAAAATAATCAAAGAGAATTTAGAAGTGATTGAAAAAGTAGTAAAGAAAATCTTGGTTAGAGTAGATATTAATTAAATTCAATTTAATATGAATAAAACTGAGTTAATTAATTTCTTTGATAAAATTAATGAGAAAAAACCATATCTAACTCTTTTGAATAAAGAGATTAAACTCAGTTTGAATGTCAAATGATTAGAAGTATGATTAAACTTCAAGTTAAATTCTAAATATTATACTGAACAAAGAAGTATTATATTCAATAAAGAAGTATCAAGACAGAAAGACTATTGAATAGCATAATCAGACTATTAAATACAAAGAGAGATCTATTCTTCCAGACTATGAGACAGTTATACAAAGCCTGTATTATCTCAGTAGCTGATTATAAAGTTCAAGTTTAATAAAATAATTAACAAAGTTTCACTGAACTCTTTCAAAGTCTGTAAAACAGAGCTTTAAGAAGAATGCAGAGAGCATTTAAATCATCTTCTATTAAAGTAATGAAAATTAAAGCTTCAATTTTTTCTTCTGCTATCAGATTTGAAAAGATCTGTATGAACTATACTCTGAGAGTTATAAAGATAAGCTTAAATTATATAATCAGAAAAAGAGTCTCTTCTTCATTTTTATTAATCATCTTAGAAAATGAACTGAACTGAAACAGATTTCTTAATTCAAATGAAAATAATTCTTTAAAGAAAATACTCTCTCAACTATACAGACTATATTCACTGATTAAAAATTAATTTTCTTCATTAAATATTGAGAAAGTTGATCATGTAAAGATAACTCTCTAAAGAGAAAAGCTTGAATCTCTCATAGACTTGTAAATAAGTGAACTCTTTAAAGAGAGAGAATATAAACAGTATTTGAAGAAGATCTCTACAATGAATATAAAAGACTCTATTCTGATTTACTCAGATAATTTAAAAAATGAGAATTTGAACAGATTAGATACAGATATTACATATACTGAAGATAATATTAATTTCATCTCAGGTTTCTGAAATTTAGGCTGTGAATCTGACGTCTTTGCTACTGAACTATTTATAATAGTGAAAGCTTTCTGTAAGAGGCCTACGCCGAATAGATCGGTATAATATATAGGTCTTATATAACAAAGAGAAAAACGTTAAAGAAGGAAAAGAAAGAGCAAGTGTAGAAATCAGTGATTAGAATGAATATTTATACACATATGTGATAGTGTATGCAGTGAAGCTTCAGGGCGGAAGAATCTATACGCATTCATGGCGGCTGAGGATCGGTGATTGAGAATGGCTGAGAATCAGGGTGTACATGTTTAATAGTGAAATGAAAGAATCTATGAAGTGAAGTGAAAGAATCTATGAAGTGTAATAACATAGTCTATATGATTGATCAGGCACAGCCTGTCACATTAGCTCCTCTCTTTCAGAAGCAGTTCTCATCAGTCAAGAGTCACTGTTTTAGATAACACAGACCTCAGAGTTCAGATCAGTTGATTATAGATAACTCATTTCATGAGATATTATCAGCTGTGATCATAGAGTCTCTCATTGAGAATATTCTCAATCTCTCACTCAAGCTTATTGTCTTCTTCTATGATGTCTGGTGACTGTCAGTCAGAAGTTAGTTGAGAAGAGAATGAATTGATGACAGTGCAGCAGAGCAAGCTTGTGTGAAATATATTATGAATCTCTGATGATGTGTTAAGATGATAGTTGTAGCTATCTAGAACTTCTATCACTTTATACTTGACATGGCAGTAATCTAGTGTACAAGATGAATGTGTGATTTGTATATTCTTAAGATTCAATCATATCAAATCTTCTATCTTATATTGTTTAATGAGATCTTGATGAACATTGATTTGATTCTCTTAATCTTGTTTTGCAGTTGTCATGAAGACCTCTGCTCAATTACAGATATCTCAGAGCTTTGTTACTATATTATCAGCAATATGAATTGAACTGTAAGAGTCTGATGTGAACTGTGTAGTCTCTAGAAGATTCAACACTTTCATGTGATATTCATGTGTAAGAAAGAACAGACTTACATCCATTAAAACAGCATCTTGATCATTGATAGTGACCTCTGTGTAGAAGAAGATTATGTCAATCATCTTATAAGTAGTTACAGAACTTATAGAGATAATTCTTCACAGTCTGAATTGTCTGTTCTGACACATCATCAGTCTCAGAGTGATAGACAGTTGATAGATAGTATATAATCTTGAGAACTTGACAGATTCTTGTTCAGAGAGTACTTATAAATTGACAGCTCTGATCTGATACTATAGATCTCAGTAATTCATGCATCTGATAGAACAGACTCTATAAAAAAGCTTCAGTAACTTATTCAGTATTTATCTTATTACAAGATTTCAATATTACATCTTTGCTCAATTAATTTATAATGATTAGAATGTTTCTATAATTCTTACTCTCAGATAAATTAATAGCAAAGTCAATTACTACATCTCATCAGATTCTATCAGAAATATGAAATCATTTCAATAGATCTTTTCTACAGTTCTTTCATAAGATAATAGAAGAACAGTGATTGCAGTTTCAGATGAAGTGTCTAATACTATTTAATATCTCAGATCAGTAGAAGTCTCAGAAGATCATTCTATACAGTTGTTCACAGTCTGAATAATCAGTTATATATAAATCATGCATCTCTTATATTATCTGAGTGTGTAAGAGTTCAGAGTGAGAGACTCAGTATTCTTCATGAAATTATAGAGTGTTATTATCATTAATTGAACATTCTGAGATATTGATTCTTATATATAGTTCTGAGGAAAATCAGAGTGCTTCTTGATGTACTACTTCAGTGAGAGTCTGAAGAAGTTCATTTATCTGAGCTGCTATATATCACAGTTCATTCAGTGTAGAAGAAGTGAAGATATCAATGACAGTTCTAACTGAAGAAGTATATATAGTTCTATGAACTGTTTTATCTTGATTAACTAGTATCTTCAGATTCAAGAGTCAGTGCTCTCAGTTCATTCAGTGAGTATCTATTACATCAGATGATATATTGAGCTCTTGTTATAAGAGAGCATCTACCATCGAGTTCTGACTGCCAGGATGATAGTGTATTATAAAATGAAAGTGACTTAAGAACTCAGATCATCACATCTGTCATTTGATGAGTTTATAAGTAGTTGTGAAGTATTTGAGATTCTTATGATCTGTGATTATCTCAAATTTGAAGATACTTTGAAGTTCAGAGTTTCATTCTTTTAAACAGTGTATAATTGTGAGAAGTTTCTTATTATAGATCTCATAATTGCATTCAGTAAGACTCAGTTTCTTAGATATAAAGACATATAATTGTAGAATATCTTTATTATCATATTATAATATTACTTCTTCTATCACATAGTCAGAGAAATTAATCTCAACAACTGTCTTATAATCAGAATCAAATATTATCAGCAGAGAAGTATTAATAAACATCTTCTTCATCTGTATAAATGCAGCTTCAGTGTCAGCTGATTATTGAAATACTGAGTCTTTCTTAGTAAGATCTGTAAGTGATCTTGTAATATCTGAGAAGTTTTATATAAATCACTGATAGAAGTTAGTAACTTCAATGAAGCTTTATATATCTTTCACAGTATATGAAGCTTCTTATTCAAGAATAACAGAGACCTTCTCAGAATTCATTTGAATTCTCTTATCAGCTTCTATGATGAAATCTAAGTATTTAGTACTCTTAACTTTGAAATCACACTTGTTAATATTAATTAATAGTTCTGCTTCTTGTAGTTGTTGTAATACTCTTCACATATACTCTTGATATTCTTTTCTGAATTCATCAGTGAAGATGAAAATGTTATCTAGATAAGTAGATGCAAACTTATCAAGAAAATCTCAGAGTGCTCAGTTAATATACTTCTGAAATATACTGAGAGTATTAGTCAGTTTAAAGAATGTGACTATTCATTCAAAGAGATCATAATATGTTCAGAATGCTATAAGTCATTCATCTTCTTCAGTGATATGAATCTTATGAAATGCAGGGATAATATCTAGCTTTGTAAATCATTGAGCTCACCTGATCTGTGCTAGAGTTTCATTGATAAGAGATAAGAAATATCAATCTTTCTTTATCAATCTGTTCAGATCTCAGTAGTTCACACAGAATCAGAGTTCTTTATCTGACTTCTTTGCAAAGAGAATAGAAGCTGCAGTGAAAGAGTTGCTAATATGTATGAATTTCTTATCTAACAGATCATTGAGTGTCTTCTGAAGAAGAAGAAGTTCATCTCAAGACATATTATAAAGAGAGTCTTATGATGATTCAGAGTTCTTACTGTTCTTCTTTTCTAACTTAATACTGTGATTCACTTCTGAACCTTGTAAGAGAGGTAGATTTGTATCATTATTATCTTGTCAGAAGATATCTAGATATTCATGATATTATTGAGAGAGTTTTGTATGAGAATCTGTTATTGTAACACAGAATAACTTTTCTAGAGCCTTTTTAATATCAGTCAGACTGATGAAATAGATTGACATATGATTCTGCTATTGATGATTCTTTTAATGACTTCTTTTTCTGAGCATTTTATAGGTGTTGACAGAGATCTGTGTCAGGTTCATAGTCTTGTGAATGTCATTCTTGTGAATTCTATCATTGTTAGAGAATATCAAGCTTCTGTTTTAAGTGTTTAATAAGATGTCTTATTCAGATAGTCAGGCAAGTTCTAACATAAGATTATAATCAAGATTATTGACTTCATATGTGTAGACATCTTCAAGTCAAA
>NW_003101619.1:0-12600 GCF_000003855.2 Blastomyces gilchristii SLH14081 | reverse complement strand
CAGTTTATGGCATCTGCATCATTGCTGTTACTTCTCTTCAGTATGAGTGTATAACTGACTGAAGTGTAATATCTTCTGCCACTATTCTGTATACTCTTGAGCTTGATAAGATGATCATTCAATATCTGAAGCTGTGTACAGAAGTCTTCATAAGTCTGATCTTTGTCTACACTTATAAGAATCTGTAAGAGTTTGAAAGTTAATGTCTTCTTGAGCATGCTAATCTTTATTTAATTCTTTCAAGATTGATTATCTGCTTCTAGAATCTTAGTATTAAAGTCAGGAATAAATATTGTAAGAGAAGTGTTTCTCTGTCAGATGCTCTGTAATCATTCTAATACTTTCTGTTGCATGGCACTGTCTTGAAACAGAATATCAAGATATTTCATGATATTGTCAGATGTTTATAATACTAGTTCACATGCTTTCATTCATAAATGAAACTTCTATCTTGTATAATCTTTCAATTGTTCATTGATATATCAATCTTGATTGATCAATGAATCAATGATATCTTCATCTATATTCAGTTTCATGAGCATTTTCATTCTCCATAATGAGTAGAGAGTGAGATTGAAAGTATTGAAATATGTAAGAGTATCTAAGTATTCTTTCAGTGCTTTTATATTTAATTCTGTAGATGTTGAAATTTCATGAGTTAATTATTGAATCTCTTCATATTGAAGTTATTGACTTGCATGCATATCTGTTATCTGTTACTATTGTAATTTCAACATTGCTCAGAGTCACTGTGATATCACATCTATGCTCATGTTTGAGAGTTTTATATTATTGTTAGATATGATTATATTGATCATTGAATGTATGATATCTGTGAAATCTGAAGAAGTGTAATTATATTCTCATATATCTGAGTGTCAGAACTCTCAGGTCTTTCACTGATATTCTCTTATAAGATCTTATTCTCTTCATAAGATCTTGTTACAGAGTCAGAGTGACTGGTGAGCAAGCTTCTATCTGAGAACTTAGTGTCTGTTTAACTGTTTGACTGCTTCTCTATTTCTTATATGTTATTACATGTGTAGATATTTCTTGATGAATAATCATTTCTAATGAGAAGATGATGTGTGAATAATCATTTCCTAATAAGGAGATGATGAATGTTTTTCTAGTGTAAGAGGCCTACGCCGAATAGATCAGTATAATATATAGGTCTTATATAACAAAGAGAAAAATATTAAAGAAGGAAAAGAAAGAGAAAGTGTAGAAATCAGTGATCAGAGTGAATATTTATACACATATGAGATAGTGTATGCAGTGAAGCTTCGGGGCGGAAGAATCTATACGCGTTCGTGGCGGCCGAGGATCAGTGATTGAGAATGGCCGAGAATCGGGGCGTACGTGTTCAATAGTGGAACGGAAGAATCTATGGAGTGGAGCGGAAGAATCTATGAAGTGTAACGGAATAGTCTATATGATTGATCGGGCGCAGCCCGCCACACTTTCAAACTCATTGAAATAAAATCTTATAAAAGAGCAAATAGTTTGAAAGAGATATAAATATTCTCTGATAGTCAAGCTACTTTAAAAAGACTTAGAAATGGTCAGATTCATAATAATCAAATGAATCTTGAACTGATTTTAAATTCTATTTTAAAAATTCAAAAGAAAAGAATATCAAAACTCATAATTCATCTGCACTGAGTTTATATTTATATAAATATTAATAATAATGAATTGACTGATTTAGCTGTAAACAAGAGTTCAGAATTAAGCAGATCTTTTTAAAAAACAGTATTCTGATCTTTTATAAATAGAAAGATAAAAGAATCTTGTTTAGATAAATGAAATGAAAGCTGACAGAAATAAAAGAAGAGTATACATTATTAAAGATTTCAAATAAAACTCAAGTGAAAATCTCATTAAATTAAATGTAAAAAGAAAGTATTCTCATCTATAAATCAGCTGAAACTAGGACATGACTGTTTTAAATCTTATATACAAAGATTTGATGATAGATTTGATTCAATAGAATGCTCATTCTGCATTGTAAATGAAAATTCTGAGTATATTATAATACACTGTGTATTATACAATAGTCTCAGAGTCAGATTGAAGGAGAAGTATACTTCAAATCAATTAAATATGAGATTCTTATTCTCAACTGAGACAGAAATTAAATACTTAATAGACTTTCTATCAAGAAGTCAAGCAGCTATAAGAAAATAACTGAATTCAGAAATATCTGAATATGAAGAGATGAAAATTAATCAGATATAGTCTGATAAAACAGCTATTCACTATCTTTTAATAATGTTATTTTATTATAGTCTCTCTTTACTTTTTCTTTTCTATTCTTTTCTATCTACTTATTTAATATGTCTATTTTTAAGACTTTATTCTCTTTTCTTTTGTCATGATATTTTCAAATGATTTCAAAGTATCAGAAGGTGTTAAAATACTTCAATTTATAAAGAGTTTCTATATTCTAAGCTGAAATTTTCAGATTTTGCATATCTGAAATTGATAAATGTATAATAGTTAAGTCTATAAATATTAGAAAAACCCTGAGAACTAAAAGCTCTGAGATAGATATCATAGTCTCTGACTGCATACATCTATAATTGAAGAATAATAATAATAATGATATAAGTTCTAGTATCTATAAAATATCTTATTAGAGAAGAGTTATAATATCTTCTAATAAGATCTATATATAGAAACTCATTTATAGGTATATAAATTTAACTCTCTCTTTATAAGAGATTATTTAGGTCCCTTTAACTCTTTATTTCTGCAGAATTAATCTCTGCTGTGAGCAGTTTTTAAATATACTGAGTATATTTATTCTTCAGTTACAGTTCTGACAATCTGAACAGAAGATCTTATAAAGACTTATACACTATTTTCTCTTATATTAGATCTTCTACAGTGCTTCTCAAAGTCTGTAAATTCTTTAGATTATAGATACTCCCTCTAAGAATTCTCATAAAGATTCTCATAGTGTTAACTCTGAGTGTTATAGAGAGAAGTTATACAGACTTCTTCTCTCTCTCTTCTCTCTTTTCTTATAGAGAATTGAGACACTCTTCAGTTAATCTGTTTACAACACTCAGTCTGAGTATCTTATAAAGCTGTTCTATCTTCTTTAACTTCTCTGTGTTCATTGTTCTGATCTTCTTAAAATCGTCAGATCTATAAGAGAGTTTATTTACTAAGTTCTTAGTTTTCTTAGTATACTCTATCTTAAATCAGAACTTACTTAGTTTCTGAGCTCAGTACATCTGCTACTATGAGAGTTTCATAAATGAAGTAAACTATTATCAGCTGTTATAATCAGTTCTAATAGTAATTACTGCTATAAGAAGCGTCTGATCATAGATGCTATAATTAATCTCTGTAGATTATATCTTCTGTAAGAAAAAGACTATTGAAACTCAGTTATCATTTAACTATAGTTATAACACTATTTCTGAAATTATAAAGAAGAAGATATCTGACTTTAATCTGAATAAAAGTAAGAGATTAAAGTGAAACAGTATTACTATATCTGTGAATATCTATTTTAATCTTATAAAGATCTTATAAGCTTCTGAGATAAGAAAGTTCTCACAGTTCTCTTTTCTTAACAATCTTTTTATTCTTTATTTATAAGATAACTTGTTCTTATTTTCACTCTTCAGCATATCTATAAGAGTTAAGAAAATTCTTATAAATATAAAAATAAACTATCTATAGAAATTCAGAAAACTCAGAATGATCTGAATCTTATGAATATTAATTAACTTTGATTATGATAGAATTGTCTCAAACTATGAAGATTTTATCTGCATATAATCTGTGATAATTATATATTCTAGAAAATTAATTCAGTGAGTACTGAAGTTACACTTTATAAACTTAATATACAGTTCTGCCTGATTCAAGATCTTTAACACAGTTTATATATACTCAGTATGTTCTTTTCTCTTCATAGAGTACATTATCACATTATTTAGATATATTACTATTAAGGCATTTAGATATATATGAAGTATTTTATTAATAAAAGACTGAAATATCACAGAGATATTAGTCAACTTAAAAGACATTACAAGATATTGAAACAATTTCAGTATAGTTCTAAAGACAGAATTTTATTTATTCTCAGATCATATTCACATCTGTGTATATATATTAATTATATTTAGTTATATGAATATAACAGCTCTCACAAGACAGTTGATCACATTCTCAATCAGAGATAAAAGATAGTGACTCTTTATAGTCTTTAAGTTCAGATTGTAATAGTTTATATACAATCTGAGATCTTTATTCTTCTTCTTTATAAATATTACAGAGACTTCTATGAAGATCTATAAGAGTTAAATGAAGTAATTCTGCAGATTCTTCTTTATATAAGTCTGCAGAGCTTCTGTCTGATGACATAAGAGCTTATAGATTGATTCTCAGAAGAGTTTCTAATCTTTGATTAAATCTATTTTTAGATTCTTCTTACAGAGAGATAAAAGCTCATCTGTTTTAGTTGAACTAAACATCTCTGTGAGATCTTAGTATTTCTCTAATATCTGAAGTTTAGTTCTTATAATGATGAAGTTGTCAAATATTTATAAAGTTATTATATAGATAAGCTTATCTTGTCTAATTAACTCTATAATATTAACTGATTCCATCTCTGTGAGTAAGTCTGTCAATACTGATCAGAAGTATAAACCTGACTTGTAAACAGCTATGTATAAATTATATCTTTGAAGTTATACAAGTCTCAAGTACATGTAGACTGACCGTGTAACCGTGTCTGAAACCAGGATCAGAATAATTAATGCTCTTATTATCAATTCAACTGATCTCATTACACAGTTTTATCATTAGATAGTACTTTCATACTGTCTCAGTGAGACTTACTATCTACTCTTATCACATTTTTTAAATGAGATCATGATTTTCACTTCTCAATTTAAATTATTTTTATTGCTTTAAATGACTTTAAATCTCATTTAAGTGTTACTAAAAAGTGTTACTTTTTAAAAAATTAAAAATAGTCTAAAAAAAACCTTACAATGTCTAAAAATAGTAACTGTATACTATGAATGAAACTAAATGAGATCAAATGAGATCACTTTCTTATTTTTTCTAAGTTATGGTCTTACTTTGAGATCTGATATATAGTCACTTTGCATGTTTTTTTAATGATTAGTCTCAGCGGGATTCATGCCAAGAAATGTATAAGATCAGATCAAATGAAATCAAACATGAAATTCATGATCTCAGCAGCTAGTCTAAGTACATGTCATATGTGATATCTGTAATAATCACAGTTTCTAGAAATCTTCTTCAGATTTCAGAGAGATCTGATACTGCAAAGATAACTTTTATAAGTCTTTTAACTCTCAGATCTGGGTTTTCACACTCTGCTTATTATAAGAGTAGATTCACATTTTTCATCATTCAGTTTATTTACTTTACAAGCTTTCAAAACACTACAGTGATCTGAGATTTTGAGTTTATTAATACTTTGTATACTTATAAGATAGTAGTACTGCGGTGCAGTCTCTTCTTATAAGTATGTATTTTTATTAAAAGAGTAACAGATTCAGATATTAGTTTTAAAACTCTTAAGCAGACAGTTACTGACTCTGTCTGTAACTTCTCAAATTTCTATTTCAGTTTATTAAAACAGTTTATAGAGTGATAGTCTGATTTAATATAGATAAAGTAAAGACTGTTTTTCTTAATCTCTCTATTATACATCTTATTTATAGAAGCTTATGAAGGTCTCTCTCTCTTCTTAGTGATCAGATATAAATCTCTCTGTACTTTATTATTTTTCTCTGATAAATCTGTTCTCTGTTATTCTAACTCTTATAAAGTAAGTTAATAATCTGCTCTCTATAGATAAGTAATTTTCTCAGTGATCTGTAAGCAGTGACTAAGAGTTATCAGTTTCTTCAGAGCTAAGAACTTAGAGTCTTACTTAATAAGCTTATTCTATATATCTTTATTCAGTCTCTTTATAAATATTATTATTTAGATCTTATTTCAGAGCTCTGTTTTCACAGATCTCAATTTATATCACAATTTTATAAAACACTATAAGTAGTTTTTATCAGATTTCTTATCTCTTTTTCTAATATTAATAATTATGACTCAGATATTCTCTGTTCAGCTTGTAGAGTCTCTCAACTTATTCTTTAAGTAAATCTTAAAAACTTATCAGTGAAATCTCTTATAGTTATTCTCTGAATAATTTAGTTAATTCTTGACTTCAGTGTAGTAGAGATCTGTTATCATATAAATAATAGCTTCTTTATCTTTCACATCACACAGCTAAGCTTATGAGTCAATTTCAAAGACAAACTTGTAAAAGCTTTTATAGATTATAATTCAGTAGATAATCTTAAGTAATTATAACTTAAGAAAGTTTCTTTTCAATTTATAAGTAACTCTGAAGATTATGTCTAGAAACTTGATTTAAGAGTGTTTACAGATAGTAAGTATTTCTTATAGAAAATTAGCTTAATTCTGTAAGAGATGCTTAGAAATGTTCTTTACTAAGATTAATTTATTTATGAGTTTAAAGAGTGTTTCTATCACAGATATAGAGAATAATATTCTGTAAGTAGTTAATCTGTTCTCTAAGACTTCTTTCACAGAGATTATTTATAATTTAGATAGCTGCTTCTGAGTGGCTGCAGTAGAGTTCACAGAGATTAAAGTATATAAGTTTCTAGTTCTTTCAGTTATAACAGATTGTTACTGACTGACAGAGATTGAAATATAAGAATAATTACTGATAGATGATTATTTGAGTGTTTACAACTTGATGTGATATATACTGACAGCTACTAGAAGTATTTGTAGTAGAAAGATAAAATATAGAGATTAAATATATAATAGTATTCAAGCTGAGTTATGAATAGTAGTCATCAACTTCAGTCTATATAGTTGTATGTAGTCAAGAGCTGCTAACTCTATTGATTATATAAGAGATAGAAATATAGGTAAAGAATCCGCGAGAAGCGGGATTTCTTACAACATGAGTCTTCAGATCATGAATAAATGATTGAGTGAGAAAGTCTTTGAATATCAATCAGTCAAGAGTATTAATTTCATTTATTATTATCTATCAGTGCTTTGTATATAGTGTAATATCATTATTATAATCAGCAATTATTATAGTAATAAGTACTAATAACTTTATTGTGTAATTTAAATTGAAGATCTGCTCAGTGCATTTGATATTTCAATTTCATTGCTTGTCAAAGTGTCGCTGAGCATCTCATCTTAGTACCATCATATTCATTAAGTTGATTCAGTTTTAATTGAATAAGTGTTTACAGCTCTGTTTTTATTGAGCTTTATATACACTCTTATAATCTATTTTCTTTATAGTGTCAGATCTTCAAATCTTCATCTATTAGTTAAGAATTAGAGAAAAGCTCTTCATCTGCAAGAATGTAAGACATGTCAATTAAAATTGCTTTTGATTCAATTTCACAGTATCAGACAATGTAGTCTTTCAGCTCTGAGAACTTTGTAATAATTTTGATTTCAATATAACTGTAATCATTCTTGAAGTTGTAGAACTTATCTGTTTCAGTGACTGAGTTTGTAATCAGATTGAGATTTATTCTCTGCATTTATAGTTATTACTTATAAGTTATTTTTACTGCATCTGCTTCAGAGAACTCTGTCTCTTGTAAATAAGTGAAGTATACTGTTATTTCAGTAGTCTCATCAGTGAGACTATCTTAAGTGAGTGTAGAGTGTTCTGTTAAGAAGAGATCTTCTTTCTCTCTTATATTATAATCTATATTTATTTTAGTTTGACTCTTCTGAGCTGTCTGAAACAGTAAATACAGCTCAAGTAACTCTTATTCAGAAATATTATATATATATATTAACTGTATCAGATATCTTTTACTTCTTGTCATTAGTACAGATTTAAGTGAGACAATGTTATCTTTAACAGTGAAGCTACTTATAGAGATATATTCACTATCTACGTTTTTATTCATGAGAATAGACTGACTGTGTGACCGTGTCTGAGACCAGGACCAGATTTTTTGATAGTCCCATTACCAATTCGACTGATCCCATTACACGGTTTTAACATTAGATAGTAGTCCCATACTGTCCCAGTGAGACTTACTGTCTACTCTTATCACATTTTCCAAATGGGACCATGATTTCCACTTCTCAATTTAAATTATTTTTATTGCTTTAAATGACTTTAAATCTCATTTAAGCATTACCAAAAAGCATTACTTTTTAAAAAATTAAAAATAGTCTAAAAAAAACCTTAAAATGTCTAAAAATAGTAACTTTATGCCAAGAATGGGACTAAATGAAACCAAATGAGACCACTTTCTCATTTTTTTCAAGTTATGATTTCATTTTAAGATCTGATATATAGTCACTTTACATGTTTTTTTGATAGCCAGTCCCAGCGGGATTCACGCCAAGAAATGTATGGGACCAGACCAAATGGGACCAAATGTGAAATTCATGGTCCCGGCGGCCAGTCTACATGAGAATGCATGTTAGATGTTAAATAATAGATCAATGAGAGTGATTTAAGTAAAGTACTCACTGTAAAAGTTTACAGAGTTAGTAGTTGAATGAAAGATTAATAGAGCTAAATAATTAACAGAGTGAAGTTATTACAGAACTATAGAATAAGATGATTCAAAGCTGAATAATAGCTTGTATATGCAATGATAGCATGTAGTGAAAGAATATAGTAAAATAGAGTGAATTCTTATACATAAAAGAAACATAATTTGATAAAGATAATATATTAGAGTAGTTTGTTATAGTATCAAGATCTAGCTATTATATGACTTTTTATATATAGCAGGTGTTTATTAAGCAATCAGTGAACATCTCATTTAGACAGAAGTGATCAATCTGTAGAAAGAGAATCTGATAAAAATAAGATAAAAGTAATTACTTAAATAACTTTTATATTTACTCTATAGAAGATAATGTTTTTTCAATAATATTTTTTAATAATACTTTTTAATAATAATACTATTAATTTTGAATACATTAACTAATAATTTAAATATCATGAATTTGAAATATTATTAATACAATTTATATCTTCTCTAAATAATAATAATAATTCTATGTCTCTATATATTAAAGAAAAACCAACTTTTCCGTGCAAAAAACGCTGTAACGTGACATCACATGCATCTCATCAAAAATTCATGAATATGTTATAACGCCTGTCAATTGCTTCTACTCTACAACTCTATCTACTCTCTATCATCACCACCGCGTCTACCGCCCCGCAGGGCCGCAGCACTCTCTATCACTTTCACTTCATATCTCTACTCTCATCTTATCACTCACTCTTACCATCTCTACTATCTCTATTACCTCTATCATCTTTATCATCTCTATTATCTCTATCACTATCACTGCCTCTACTCTACCGTCTCACAGCCTCTTCTATCACTTTCACTAACGTAATCAACTACCTAACGCTTGTTTACACCTAACGCTCGCACAAATCTTACCTCAATCTCCATGTTCAAACACTCACAACATGGATCATGAATCAGCTATACAAGCAGCAATTGATGATTTGAACATGCAAGTGACTTCTAATTACACTATAACTGTAAAAAAATATGCAATCATCTATCATACATTGTCACAGCACTATAATAATCTTCAAACATTAAGAAAGAAAGCAATCTCTATTCACTGTCAAAATCTTTTAAATTTACAAGAAGAATGACTTCTTTTTCATATTAATTAATTGATAGATCACAGTTGTTCTTGTATATCTCAAATTCTTTATAATCTTAATATTGAGATTCTAAAATCATCTGTGAGAGTCAACTGAGTGTCATGATTCTGTCAATATTATAAGAATATAATCAAGTCAGTTTGTCTGTAAAATATCAATTAAAAATGAAAGAATGCTGATAATTCAACATATTTCAAGTATTACTTTAATCTTGTATTTAATCTTCTGCTTTTATTATCTTTTTATCTTTATCATAATTATTTTACTAATTTAATCTCACTTAATCTGACAGCTGTAGATAAAGATTATATAATATAATATTAAATCTGATAATATTTATAAGTTTGATAAAAAAGAATTTCTATTAGAACTTATTCACACTGTTAAATATATTATATCAATTATCTCTTTTAAATCTGAATATGTGATAAATGTCCATCAGAATAATAGTAGAGAATTTATAACTCTACTTACTATAATTTATACTGATAAAACTGCTCTCTCATCTGCTCTTATATATTAAGAAAAATCAAGAGATATATAAGATAGCTGATCTAAAGATTTTAATAGTGAAAAGAATCAGATTTACCTTACTATTTCAGAAAATAAATAAAGTAATAATGAATATGAATTAATATAATTAAAGAAGATCTTTGAATCTCTTATAAAAAAGAAAGTCAGACATAGATACAGACTTCTTATATTAGATGATTATTCCTCTCATATTAATATAATATTCATTAATTATACAGATTGAAATTGAATTCTACTTACTATTCTATCTTCTCACTTTACACACTGATTACAGCTGCTAGATATTGAAATATTTAAATCATTGAGCAAATCATATTTCAAGCAACTGAATGAATGAATGAGAACTGAAATAAAATTCATATACACTACAAAGAGATCTTTTTAACAGCTATTTCATTCTGTATGAAATGAGATACTTATATCTTTAAATATTATATCTGCATTTGCTGCTGCTGATCTATATTCATTTAATTTGAAATGAGTTCTTAAAAAGCTTACAAGACCTCGCACTCTCTCAGACATATCATGTAGATTAAGAACATTTACTTCTATTATTAATATATGAAAAATGATTAAACAAGTTAAACAGTGACAGTGTTAAATATCTAGTACTCTCAATTAGCTGATTCACATGAGTAAAAATCTTACTCTTGATAAAGAGATTCTTTTAATAGAGAATAAACAGCTGTAGTAAGCTTTTAATTAAGAAAGAAGATGTTATAAGTATAACAGAGTTATGAAATTACTAGATTCTTTAAATTCATTATTAATACAGCTCTTTTTATCAGCAATGATACAGTATGTTCACAAGTAAAAAACAGTGAATAAAGTCATTAAAAAGAATAAGCAGACTTGTAAGAAGAATGTCAAGTTATAACACACTATTCTTAAGAAGTAAAAGAAGATAGATATTATAAAGCAGTAAATACAATAAAATACTGTCTATCAGACAGTAAAGAAGTAAAGAAAGATAAATAAGACTACTAGAGCTGCTCAATGACAGATTGAAAAAAAGCTTAAAAATGTAAGAAAGACTTAAGAGTAAAAAGAGAAGAAAGAATAAGCTGTAGCACAGTTATAATTACAGTTGAATAAGAATAAGATTAAAGTATTTAAAAATCACCTGTCTAATCAGAAAAGTAGATTCTCAATTTCATAAAGAGTGACTAAATTATGTTTTCAGAGCTCTGTCAGAATGCTCACAGATTCACTGCTGAAGAAATCTGATAATATTACAATCTTTACTGATTTAATAACTACTTACTCACTGAATCTGTCTTCACTTAAGATTTCACATTCTGAGTGAGTTATTAAGTCAAATAAGCATCTACAAGATTAGCTATATATTTTTATATGTAATTCTATATATATATATTCATCATATAATATTTTATCTTAAAATCTAATTACATAGTTGAGATATCATTGAGTTGATTCCATCATAGAAGTAGCGAAATAGCGAGCGTTAGGTGGAAATGAGCATTAGGTGGTTGATTACGTTACATATCTCTACTCTACTCTCATCTTATCACTCACTCTCTTACCATCTCTACCACCTCTACCACTTCTACACCTCTTCCTCTCCGACTCTCTCTTACCACCTCTTACCACCTCTTATCACCCCTTACTATCTCTATCACCTCTACTGTCTCACAGAACTCTCTATCACTTTCACTCTCTATCTCTACTCTCATCTTATCATTCTACTTCTTTCTTATCATCTCTATCACTTCTCTTACTTCTACCATCTCTATCACCTCTCTCTATCATCTTTTTCACTCTCTAGTCTCTCTATTATTATTATTATCTCTACTACTCTACAGTCTCTTCTATCACTTTCACTATCTCTACTTCTCTCTTACTATTTCTACTATATTTTGATCTCTGTGTTTATAGTATATACTGCTAAATACTCTGTAATAAAATCTCATGTGATGTTATATATATCTCTTTGAAATCATGAATGAAATTGAATAGCTGACTCTGCAGTCTTTACAGCTCTGATTAATCTGATAATGATGATAGAGATGATACAGAGTGAAAGAGAGTAGTAGAAGAAGTAGAGATGATGATGATAATAGAGAGAATAGAGAGTGAAAGAGGTGAAAGAGATGATAACAGTAAGTAGAGATAGAGGGTGAAAGTGATAGAGGAGGTTGCGGGGCGGTAGAGGCGGTGATGATGATAGGAAGAGATAGATGAAAGAGGTGGTAAGAGGGTAGAAGTAGAGAGTGAAAGTGGTAGAGAGGGATTGCGGGGCGGTAGAGGCGGTCGTGGTCCTTTTATCAAAGAAGAATTGTTTTTTTCGGGGTAGAGGCAGAGAATAAAAAAAAAAAAAAGAA
>NW_003101620.1:36933-45499 GCF_000003855.2 Blastomyces gilchristii SLH14081 | reverse complement strand
ATTCCTTTAACTGCTTTTTAATCAGCTTTTTCAAAGTTATACTAATTAGAGAGAAGAGAATTTTTACTTCTTTATTTTTCACTCAGTTCAATATTAAATTGAATAATCTCATGATCTGATTCTGAGATTTCATTTAAATCAATAAATCAGTTTATAAGTCTTTTTTTAATTAGATTTTATAATATGAAAGTTAGATCTCTAATAGATTTCTATTTCATATCTTTTCTAAAGAATGTTTATTGATCAGACTTGTTAACTAAATCTATTAAATATTTAAAAGTTTATTCAATCAGTTTATCTACTCTTACTACTCTTATACACTCTGAGTTCTATCAGAGATAATGTGTATTGAAGTCTTCTATAATTATAGAGTTTTTTAAGAGAGTTATATTTAAAAATTCTCTATTAATTATTCAGATATTATTATTTTCTTTCAATGATTTTTCATTATAGATATTTATAAGTTGAATAGTATTAAACTCATTATCTTTATCTATAATATCACTCACTAGAATATCAGAGCCAGATATGATATCAAATCTTAGATTGAATTAATATCTTGATCTTTTTCTTCTATAGATTGCTACTCTTGATTTTATCTCAGATTTTTCAGAAAGAAAGTAGTAATAGCTTGAATGAGAAATGATGTACTTTTACTCAGTATCAAAGTTTGATTCTTAAAGAAGTACAAAGTTAATTTTTTATTCAAATATAATCTGAAGATAAGAATAAATATAATTTAAGTTTCTATTCACATTGTTTTAAATAAATATGATTTTTAAAGAGTTTTTAAACTTTTTTTATTGTTTTTGTTGTATATTCATACTAAAAGAGAGTGAAGATATAGTAGAATCTAATCACTATTATTAGATAGTAGATTATAATTATTTTAAAAAGCAGAAATCTCAACTACTTACATTCTATCTAGTTTATCATCAGAGTCATTTCTCAATTCTCTAATCTTAATAGATATTTAAAGATTCAAATTCTGTTTATATTTGATTGAAGAATTGAAGTTTGAAGATCTAGATAGTTGAGAGTTTCTTATTTTTAAGTTTATAGTTATGAATTTACTAGCTTGACTTTTCTCTTCAGTTTTAGATTTACTTTGAGCTTCATCTTTTCTTCAGTTCTTTTGAGTTCTTAAAGTAAATACATATTCTTTTGAGCTAGATGCATGTTTTTCTTTACAATTGAAGCACTTAAGCAGAGTATATTGATATATTTCATCTCTTTTTGAGCATATTTCATATTTATACTCAGTAGTTTTATGATCTCTAGCATAGAATATGTATTTTAAGTCTCTGAAATAAGAGATTACAAAGTATTCATATCTTTAATAGTTTGAACACTGTGTTTGAGCTTTGAGATTCATTCTTGAGTCTTTGTATTCATGAACTCTCATTTTCAAATCTGCTACTCTTACTTCAGAGATTCTTGATTATTTAAGTATCTTTATATATACTAGAATAGAGACATTTCTTCTACTCTGTCTGAACTTAATTAAATTAAGTTATACAGACTCTTTTCTCAGTTGAATAGAATTATATTCTTCTAATTCATTTTTAAGAAGTAGTATTTCTTTCTCACAGTCAAAAATTTCAACTGAAATATTATAAAGAATGAATTTATTTCACTTTTCATCTCTCTCAGATAGAATTATTGTATTCAGTAGAGATTCTATTACTGATTTTCAGAGATTCTTATTCTAAATAAGGAATTCTGTACTAAATTCAGATATTATAGTCAAAATAATAGAATTTTCAAAGAAAGATAGCTCAATTGAAGCTATAACTGATTTTTGAATTTTAATATCAGTCATTAACTGAGAAAAGAACTACTGATTAATTTCATTTCTAATTCTGAAAATGAGATTTGAGTTTAGCTTATTTTTTTATAAGCTCTTCTGATTTGAGACTTTGAGAATAAGTCTTCTATTTCTGAAGATTTGAAAGTTCTTCTCTTTTTGTATTTCTTTTTTTTTCTTTCTATGAACAGAGATCTGAGTAATATTCTTCTCAGTTTTCTCAGAATTTTGAGCAGATTTTGAACTAGTAGATTTAAAGATAGCAGATTCTACTACTTAAGTATATATTTTCTTCTGATTTGAAGAAGAAGATGAAGAAGTAGAAGATAAAAAAGAGTCAGTGACTGTACTGAAAGATTTCAATGTTTTTTAAATTATATTTGAAATTTCAAGTTTGAACTTGATCACTTCTTGTAGTTATCTAGTCTGAGTATGAAGAATTAATAGAACTTCTTCATTCTTCTCACTCAGACACTGTTTTTCAAGAATTTTGCTTACTTTTTCCAGTTCCTGTATTTCAAGAACTTGTTATTTCTCTATTTCTTTCTTCTTTCTTCTCTTTAGAATTTCAATCTCAGGAATGACATCTGAGAAAACATCTTTTTTCACATCAACTGAGTGTACTCTTGAACTCATTTTACTCACTGAATGAAAAGTTGATCAGACTGTTTCAATTAAGAGATTTATCAGTCTATTTTCAAATGAAAAGTTGATCAGACTATTTCAATTGAGAGATTTATTAATCTATTTTCAAATGAAAAGTTGATCAGACTGTTTCAGTTAAGAGATTTATTAGTCTATTTTCAATTGAAAAGTTGATTAGACTGTTTTAAAAGAAGAATGAAAGACTTTTGTGTATAAAACACCTGATTTTTTTCACACTAGTTCAATAACTAGATTAGATTTTTGAAGAGAATCTAATAAATTAAAAGTGATTTTTAAGATAAATTAATAAAATCTTTACAAACTCTTTCTTGAGATATAGTGAGGAAAAGTATGATATCAATTGATAATAAATCAGATAATATGACAGTTTTTGAGAGAAAAACTGACAAAAAATAAGTCAATTTTTTACAGAGAAATTGATTAAAACTGTAAGAGGTCTACGCTGAATAGATCGGTATTATATTGATAGGTCTTATTTAACAAAGATAAAAATGTTAAAGAAGGAAAGAAAGAGAAAGTGTAGAAATCAGCAATTGAAGTGAATATTTATACATGTATGTGATGATGTACGCGGTGGAGCTTCAGAGCAGAAGAATATACACATGTTCATAGCAGCTGAGAATCAGTGATCAGAAATGGCTGAGAATCAGAGTGTATGTTACACGCATTCATAGCAGCCGAGAATCAGCAATTGAGAATGACTGAGAATCAGAGTGCACATGTTTGAGAATGAAGTGATTGAAATCTGTGAAGTGTAATGAAATAGTCTATATAATTAATCAGGTGCAGCTCATCACATTAGTCTCTTCTTTTCAGAAGCAGTTCTCATCAGTCAAGAACTGCTGTTTCAGATAATATGAAACTCAGAGTTCAGATCAGTTGATCATAGCTAACTCATTTTATAAGATATTGTCAGTTATGACTGTATAATCTCTCATTGAGAATATCTTCAATCTCTCACTCAAGTTCATTATCTTCTTCTATGATCCCTAGCAGTTGTCAGTCAGAAGTCAGTTGAGAAGAAAATGAATTAGTGACAGCATGGCAGAGTAAGCTTGTATGAAATATATCATGAATCTCTAGTGATGTGTTAAGATGATAGTTGTGACTATCTAGAACTTCTATTACTTTATACCTGATGTGATGATAATTCAGTGTATGAGATGAATGTGTGATTCATATATTCTTAAGATTCAATCATATCAGATCTTCTATCTTATATTATTCAGTGAGATCTCAGTGAACATTGATTTGATTCTCTTAATCTTGTTTCACAGTTATCATGAAAACCTCTGCTCAATCACAAGCATCTTGAAGCTTTATTACTATATTATCAGTGATCTAAATCAGACTGCAGAGGTTCAGTGTGAACTGTGTGATCTCTAGAAGATTCAATACTTTCATGTGATATTTGTGTGTAAGAAAGAACAGACTTACATCTGTTGAAATGACATCTTGACTGTTGATAGTAATCTCTGCATGTAGAAGAAGATCATGTCAATTATCTTATAAGTGATTACAGAACTTATAAAGATAATTCTTTACAGTCTGAATTATCTGTTCTGATGCATTATCAGTCTTGAGATGATAGACAGTTAACAGACAGTGTGTAATCTTGAGAACTTGACAGATTCTAGTTCAGAGAGTGCTCATGAATTAACAGCTCTGATCTGATACTATGAATCTCAGTAATTCATGCATCTGATAGAACAGACTCTGTAGAAAGACTTTGATAACTTGTTCAGTATTCATCTTATTACAAGATTTCAATATTACATCTTTACTCAATTGATTCATGATGATTAGAATGTTTCTACAATTCTTACTCTCAGATAGATTGATAACAAAGTCAATCACTACATCTCATCAGATTCTATCAGAAACATTGAGTGATTTCAGTAGATCTTTTCTATGATTCTTTTATAAGATAATGAAAGAACAGTGATTGCAGTTTCAGATAAAGTATCTGATACTGTTTAATATCTCAGATTAATAGAACTCTTGAGAGATCATTCTATACAGTTATTCACAGTCTGAATAATCAGTTATATACAAATCATGCATCTCTTGCATTATTCAGATGTGTAAGAGTTTAAAGTAAGAGACTCAGTGTTATTCACAGAATCATAGAGTGTTATTATCATTAATTGAATATTCTGAGATGTCAGTTCTTACACATAATTCTGAAGAAAATCAGGATACTTCTTGTTATACTGCTTCAGTGAGTGCTTGAAGAAGTTCATCAGTTTAAGCTGCTGTATACTATAGCTCATCTAATGTAGGTTCAGAAGAAGTTGAGATATCAGTGACAGTTCTAATTGAAGAAGCATGTATAGTGTCATGAGCTGTTTTATCTTGATTAACTAGTATCTTCAGATTCAAGAGCTGATGCTCTCAGTTCATTCAGTAAGTATCTATTACATCAGATGACATATCTTACTCTCATTGTAAGAGAGCATCTGTCATTGAGTTCTGACTGTCAGAACAGTAGTATATTATAAAATGAAAGTAGTTTAAGAACTCAGATTATTATATCTATCATTCAGTAAATTTATAGATAGTTATAAAGTATTTGAAGTTCTTATAATCTATAACTATCTCAAATTCAGAGACACTTCAGAGTTCAGAGTCTCATTCTTCTAAACAGTGTATAATTGTGAGAAGTTTCTTATCATAGATCTCATAATTGTATTCAGCAGGACTCAGTTTCTTAGATATGAAGACATATAATTATAGAATATCTTCATTATTATATTATAATATCACTTCTTCTATTATATAGTCAGAGAAATCAGCTTTAATAACTGTTCTATAATCAGAATCAAATATTATCAGCAGAGAGATATTAATAAATATCTTCTTTATCTATGTAAATACAGCTTCAGTATCTGCTGATCATTGAAATACTAAGTCTTTCTTAGTGAGATCTGTAAGTGATCTCACAATATCTGAGAAGTTTCATATAAATTACTGATAGAAGTTAGCAAATTCAATGAAGTTTTGTATATCTTTCACAGTATATGAAGCTTCTTATTCAAGAATAATGAAGACTTTCTCAGAATTTATTTAAATCCTCTTATCAGCTTCTATAATAAAACTCAGATACTTGATACTCTTGACTTTAAAATCACACTTATCAATATCTATCAGTAGTTCTACTTCTTATAGTCATTATAATATCTTTCACACATATTCTTGATATTCTTTTCTGAATTCATCAGTAAAGATGAGAATGTCATCTAGATAAGCAGATACAAACTCATTAAGAAAATCTCAGAGTACTCAGTTAATATACTTCTGAAATGTACTGAGAGCATTAGTCAGTTCAAAGAATGTGACTATTCATTCAAAGAGATCATAATATGTTCAGAATACTGTAAGTCATTCATCTTCTTCAGTGATATAAGTCTTATAAAACACAGTGATGACATCTAGTTTTATAAACTATTGAGCTTATCTGATCTGTGCTAGGATTTCATTGATAAGAGATAAGAGATATCAATCCTTCTTTGTTAATCTATTCAGATCTCAGTAGTTCACACAGAATCAAAGTTCTTTATCTGATTTCTTTACAAAGAGAATAGAGACTGCAGTGAAAGAGTTACTAATATATATGAATTCTTTATTTAACAGATCATTGAGTGTCTTTCAAAGAAGAAGAAGTTCATCTTAGAATATATTATAAAGAGAGTCTTATAACAGTTCAGAGTTCTTATCATTCTTTTTCTCTAACTTGATACTGTGATTCACTTCAGAATCTTGTAAGAGGAGTATATTTATAATATTATCTTGTTAAAAGACATCTAGATATTCATAATATTATTGAGAGAGTTTTATATAATAATCTGTTATTGTAACACAGAATAACTTTTCTAGAGTCTTTTTAATATCAGTCAGACTGACAGAATAGATTGATACATAATTCTGCTATTAATAACTCTGTCAGTGATTTTGATGATGACTTCTTTTTCAGAGTATTTTATACACATTGACAGAGATCTATGTCAGATTTATGATCTTGTGAATATCATCTTCATGAACTCTATCATTGTTAGAGAATATCAAGCTTCTGTTTCAAGTGTTCAATAAGATGTCTTGTTCAGATAGTCAGACAAGTTCTAACATAAGATTATAATCAAGATTATCAACTTCATATGTATAGACATCTTCATATTAATGTTCTCTCACATCTATGATCAGCTTTATCATGTAACAGATACAAATGTCTTTTGAATCATCAAATTCTGTGAGAAGTCAGAGTTTTGATAGAGAAATACACTGAAGATTATAACATCTTACAACTGAAGATTTTATCATTGTATAGTGACATAGATCACTGTCTATCATAGTCTTCATATTATACATGTTATTAATCACAGTAGATACAAGAATCACATTTATTATTATCTTCTCTTCAAATTATTGTCATTTAATCTCTTCAAGCTTCTGTTTACAAATTTGAACAGAAGCTAATCTTTTCTCTGTTTTATTAAGATATTCTCATAGTTATTCTCTGAATCTTCCTCTAATGTAATGTGATTGACATGGACAGATACTGATTCATTCTTTAAACAAGAAGACACTGATCTTTCTCTTGAATATGAAGACATATAGATTAATCAGCAGTTGAAAGCAATGTGTTCTGATCAGTTACAGTTGATGCACACTTCACATTGACATTAATCAGTGACTTCTTCGGAAGTGATCTCAGAGACTCAGAAGTCTGTTCAAATGATGAAAACTCTTGCTTATGCATAGACATTTGAATGTATTCAGTTCATGATATCTGCATCATTGTTATTCTTCAGTGCAGATGTATCAGTGACTGAGATATAACATCTTCTATCACTGTTCTGTATACTCTTGAGCTTGATAAGACAGTTATTCAATGTCTGAAGCTGTGTGCAGAAGTCTTTATAAGTTGAGTCTTCATTTACACTTATAAGAGTCTGTAAGAGTTTGAAAGTTAATGTCTTCTTAAGCATGCTAATCTTTATTTAATCCTTTCAAGATTGATCATCTGCTTCTAAGATCTTGATATTAAAGTCAGGAATAAATGTTATAAGAGAAATATTTCTCTGTCAGATACTCTGTAATTAATTTAATACTTTCTATTACATAGCAGTATCTCAGAATAGAATATCAAGATGTTTGATGGTATTATCAGATATTCATAACACTGATTTGTATACTTTTATTCATGAATGAAACTTCTATTTCATGTAATTCTTCAATCATTCATTGATATATCAATCTTGATTGATTAATGAACTGATGAAATCTTCATCTATACTTAGTTTCACAAGCATTTTCATTCTTCATGATGAGTAGAGAGTGAGATCAGAAGTATCAAAGTATATAGAAGTCTCTAAGCATTCTTTCAGTACTTTTATATTTGATTCTGTAGATGTTGAAATTGTATGAATTAATTATTGAATCTCTTTCTATTGAAGTTGTTGAGTCACATGCATGTCTGCTATCTGTTGCTGTTGTAATTTCAACATTGCTCAGAGTCACTGTGATATCACATCTATACTCACATTCAAGGGTTTCATATTATTGTTAAACATGATTATATCAATCATCAGATATATAATATCTGTGAAATCTGAAGAAGTGTAATTGTATTCTCATATGTCTGAGTGTCAGAACTCTCAGGTCTTTCACTGATATTCTCTTGTAAGATCTTATTGCAGGGTCAGAGTGACTGATAAGCAAGCTTCTATCTGAAGACTCAGTGTTCACTTAACTGTTTAACTGTTTCTCTATTTCTTACATGTTGTTACACATTCAAATATCTCTTAATGAATAATTGTTTCTGATGAGAAGATGATGTTTGAATAATCATTTTCTAATAAGAAGACAATGAATGTTTTTATAGTGTAAGAGATCTACACTGAATAGATCAGTATTATATTGATAGGTCTTATTTAACAAAGATAAAAATGTTAAAGAAGAAAAGAAAGAGAAAGTGTAGAAATCAGTGATTGAGATGAATATTTATACATGTATGTGATGATGTACACAGTGAGCTTCAGGGCAGAGAATATACATGTGTTCATAGCAGCTGAGGATCAGTGATGAAATGGCTGA
>NW_003101620.1:28997-35964 GCF_000003855.2 Blastomyces gilchristii SLH14081 | reverse complement strand
CATGCAAGCGCGGTTGGCTTCGGAGCTGTTTGAATCAACGTTGCGTTATGACACTGCAGTGCTCTTACCTGCAGAAGAACGAACAGCTTCATTGGAGGACGGCGATATTGCCCTGGTGTTTTTGTAATCTCAGCAGAGTGCGTGAAGTGAATATGATGCGTATTTCCAGCATGCGAACTCAGTGCAGATAAATTATCAGCTTTAATATTCTTCTCTTTTGAATTTTCAAAATAGAGTTTAAGATGGGTTTAAGATTCATTTGATCATTATGAATCTGACTATTTCTAAGTCTTTTTAAAGTAGCTTGACTATTAGAGAATATTCATGTCTCTTTTAAACAATTTCCTCTTTTATAAGATTTTATTTCAATGAGTTTAAAAGCTTTCACTATTATAAATAGTTCAGCATCAAAGACTTCACATTCAGAGCCTAGATTTCAGAAATCTGAGATAAAATTGATATTATCTTCAGTATAAGCAATTCCTGTGTCTAATCTATTCAAGTTCTTATTTTTTGAGTCATCTGAATAAATCAGAATAGAGTCTTTTATATTGATTATAGAAATTCTCTTTGAATGCTGTTCATATTCTTTCTCTTTTAATAGTTCACTTATTTATAAGTCTATAAGAGATTCAAGCTTTTCTCTTCAGAGAGATAACTTCTCATGATCAACTTTTTCAATATTTAAAGAAGAAAATTGATTTTTAATCAGAGAGTACAGTCTGTACAGTTGAGAAGACATTTTCTTTGAAGAGTTATTTTCATTTCAATCAAGAAATCTATTTCAATTCAGTTCATTATCAGAGTTAATTAATGAAAATGAAGAAGAGACTCTTTCTCTGATTATATGATTTAAGCTCATCTTTACAACTCTCAGAGCATAGTTCATACAGGTCTTTTCAAATCTAATAGCAGAAGAAGGAATTGAAGCTTTAATTTTCATTGTTTTAATAGAAGATGATTTGAATGCTTTCAGAATTCTTCTCAAGACTCTGTTTTGCAGACTTTGAAAGAGTTCAGTAAAATTCTCTTGATTATTTCATTAAACTTGAACTTCATAATCAGCTACTGATGTAATACAGGCTATATATAACTGTCTCATAGCCTGGAAGAATAGACCTCTCTCTGTATTTGATAGTCTGATTATGTTATTCAATAGTTTTTCTGCCTTGACAGTTCTTTGTTGAATGTGATATTTAAAATTCAACTTGAAGTTTAATTATACTTCTAATTATTTGACATTTACACTGGATTTAATCTCTCTATTTAAAAGAGTTAGAGATAGTTCTTTCTCATTGAATCTTGAAAAGAAGTGAATTAACTCAGTTTTATTCATATTAAATTGAATTTGATTGATATCTGCTCTAACAAAGATTTTCTTTACAGCTTCTTCAATTACTTTTAAATTCTCTTTGATAGTTTTTAAGCTGTAGACTAGATCAATATTATTCATATAACTCAGAGATTACACTATTCTCATATTTCTATTTTTAAATAGATATACAGTGTATATTATAAATAAAATGAGTGAGATTGAAGATCTCTGTAATACTTCTATTTTTATCTCAGTCTTGTCTTATTTTATTCCATCAAAGAAGAGTTATATACTTCTTTTAGATATAAAATAGTTAACTCATTTTATTAGAGAAAGTGACAGTTTTAATATCTTCAATATCTGAATTAACTTTGACTTTGAAATATGATCAAATGCTTCTTTTATATTAATGAAAACTACAGTTGAGACCAGATTCTCATACTTTACTATTTGAATATCATGAACAACTAAGAGAACAGTGTCAATTGCAGAACACTGTTTTCTATCTCTTATTTATTCACTGAATAAAAGAGAATCATCTATAGAGCTTATAAAAGATAGTTAAGTAGCTATTATCTTTTCTAAAACCTTTTCTAGACAGTTCAATAGAGATATTACTCTATATAACTTAGAAATTGAAGTTTTTCTATTAGGTTTTGCAAGAATCACTTCAGTGACTTCTCTTCAGTATTTAGAATAATATTCATTTTTCAAGAGATTGAAAAAGAGCTCAAAATATTCATTCTTTAAGTAGGAATATATATTCTGAATAATCAAGTGATTAATTGAATCAGGATCTGCAGCAGTTTTAACAGAACTTGAGAAGATAGCTGACTCTAATTCATCTTATGTAAGATCAGATCATTTTCAGTTATTTTCATTAATATAGTTGAGAAGTAATATATTCTCTTTCTCTGAATCTGAATCTGAATCTGGTGAGTTCTGAAAGAGGAATTCTCATGAAAGCTTGACATTTTTTCTCAAAGAGTTTACTGTATATGATTCATTCTGAAACTCATATTCTAAGACTGGAAGTTTTGCTACACTTCTTGTTTTAGTATAGTTAAAAGCTTTAAAAACTTTCTTTTCTTATACTTCTTGAAGAAATTTATTCCAGCAGTCTGTTTTAGCTCTTTTAATATCTGAAAAATATTCATTTCTGACAGCTTTGAACTCTTTATCAGATATTATATCATTCTTTCAATCTCTTTTAACAGTAGCTAATTCTTTTCTTTTAGATGAGATATTCTCATTTTATCAAGATTTTGAATACTCAGAAGATTTTCTCTTAGAGATATGATCTCTAACACTTGTTAGAATATAGATATAATAAGCTTCACTCTATTCTTAAGTATTTTATTTGAGATATCTTGACCAGAATTTCAATATAGCTCATTCTGTCTTTCAGATTTTAACAGTTTTATACTTTCTTCAACTGCTTTTCAATCAGCTTTTTCAAAGTTATACTGATTAGAGAGAAGAGGATTTTCACTCATTTATTTTTCACTCAGTTCAATATTAAATTGAATAATCTCATGATCTGATTCTGATGTCTTATTTGAATTAATAAATCAGTTTATAAGTCTTCTTTTTATTAGATTTTATAATATGAAGATTAAATCTATAATAGACTTCTATTTCATGTCTTTTCTAAAGAATGTTTATTGATCAGACTTATTAATCAAATCTATTAAATATTTAAAGATTTATTCAATCAGATTATCAGCTCTCACTGCTCTCTTGCATTCTGAATTTCATCAGAGATGATGTGTATTGAAGTCTTCTACAATTATAGAGTTTCTTGATAAAGTTATGTTCAGAAATCCTCTATCAATTATTCAGATATTATTATATTTCTTCAATAACTTTTCATTATATATATTTATAAGCTGTATAGTATCAAACTCATTTTCTTTATCTATAATATTATTCATCAGAATATCAGAGTCAGACATGATATTAAATCTTAGATTAAATTAATATCTTGATCTCTTTCTTTCATAGATCACTACTCTTGACTTTATCTCAGACTTTTGAGATAAAAAGCAGTAGTAGCTTGAATGAGAAATGACATATTTTTACTCAGCATCAAAATTCAGCTTCTGAAATAGTATAAAATCAACTTTTTATTCAAATGTAATTTGAAGATAAGAATAAATACAATTTGAGTTTCTATTCACATTATTTTGAATAAATGTGATTTTTGAAGAGTTTTTAAACTTTTTTTATTGTTTTTATTGTATATTCATACTAAAAGAGAGTAGAGTAGAATCTAATCACTATCATCAGATAGTAAATTATAACTATTCTGAAAAGTAGAAATCTCAACTACTTGTATTATATCTAGTTTATTATCAGAGTCATTTCTCAATTCTCTAATCTTAACAGAAGTTTGAGAATTCAAATTCTATTTATATTTAGCTGAAGAATTGAAGTTTGAAGACTTAGATAGTTAAGAGTTTCTTCTTTTTAAGCTTTCAGTTGTGAGTTTACTGACTTGACTATTCTCTTCAGTTCTAGATTTACTCTGAGCTTCATCTTTTCTTCAGTTCTTTTAAGTTCTTGAAGTAAACATATATTCTTTTGAGCTAGATGCATGTTTTTCTTTACAATTAGAGCATTTAAGCAGAGTATGTTAATATATTTCATCTCTTTTTAAGCATGTTTCATATTTATACTCACTAGTTTTGTAATCTCTGATATAGAATTGCATTTTGAGTCTCTGAAACAGGAGATTGCAAAGTATTCATATCTTTGACAGTTTAAACACTGTGTTTGAGCTTTGAGATTCATTCTTGAGTCTTTGTATTCATGAACTCTCATTTTCAAATCTGTTACTCTTACTTCAGAGATCTTTGACTGTTCTATTATCTTTATATATACTAGAACAGAGACATTTCTTCTGCTTTATCTGAACTTAATTGAAATTTAGTCATACAGACTTCTTTCTCAGTTGAATAGAGTTTATATTCTTCTAATTCATTTTTGAGAAGTAACATTTCTTCTTCACAGTCAAAAATTTCAACTGAAATATTATAAAGAATGAATTTATCTCACTTTTCATCTCTCTTAGATAGAATTATTGTGTTTAACAAAGATTCTACTGCTGATTTTCAGAGATTCTCATTCTGAATAAGGAATTCAGCACTGAATTCAGACATTGTAATCAGAATAATGAAGTTTCTAAAGAAAAATGACTCAATTGAAGCTATAACTGGTTTTTGAACTTCAATATTAGTTATTAACTGAGAAAAGAACTGCTGATTGATTTCATTTCTAATTCTGAAAATAAGATTTAAGTTTAGCTTATTTCTCTACAATATATTCTGATTTGAGACTTTGAGAATAAGTCTTCTATTTCTGGAGATTTGAAGATTTTTCTCTTTTTACATTTTTTTCTTCACTCTTCTATCACTAGAAGTATGAGCAGTATTCTTCTCAGTTTTCTCAGAATTTTGAGCAGGTTTTGAGATAGCAGATTTAGAGATAGCAGGTTTAGAGAAAGCAGATTCAGCTGCTTGAGTATATGTTTTCTTCTGATTTAAAGAAGAAGAAGAAGAAGAAGTAGAAAAGAAAGAAGAGTAAACTGAAGAGTCAGTGATTATATTAGAAATTTTCAAAGTTTTTTAAACTGTGTTTGAAATTCCAAGTTTGAACTTAATCACTTTCTGTAGTTGTCTAGCCTGAGTATGAAGAATTAACAGAACTTCTTCATTTATCTCACTCAGACACTGTTTTTCAAGAATTTTACTTACTTTTTCAAGTTTCTGTATTTCAAGAACTTGTTATTTCTCTATTTCTTCTTTCTTTCTTCTCTTCAGAATTTCAATCTCAGGAATAGTATTTAAGAAAGCATCTTTTTTCACATCAACTGAGTGTACTTTTGAACTCATTATTCTTACTCAATGAAAAGTTGATCAGACTAATTTAATTAAGATATTTATTAAACTCTTTTGAATTGAAAAGTTGATCAGACTGTTTCAATTAAGAGGTTTCTAAGTCTGTTTTCAATTGAAAAGTTGATCAGACTATTTCAAAAGAAGAATAACAGACTTTTGTGTATAAAACATCTGATTTTTTTCACTCTAGTTCAGTAACTAGGTTAGATTTTTGAAGAGAATCTAATAAACTAAAATTGATTTTTAAGATAAATTAATAAAATCTTTATAATCTCTTTCTTGAAATACAGTGAGGAAAAGTATGATATCAATTAATAGTAAATCAGATAATATGACAGTTTTTAAGAGAAAAACTAACAAAAAATAAATCAATTTTTTGCAGAGAAATTGATTAAAACTATTCAATTTTATTCTAAATCATTCAATTCTTCTCACACAACAAGTGTACAACTCAAATCAGTTAATAAAGAGTGTAAAAAAGAATTAAGTATTAATAAAAGCTCTTCAGTCACTGAAAAAGTAATTCTTACTTAAAAGAATATGAAATTATGACAGAAAACAACTCTATTTTTAATTCTTTGTAAGAATATTGTGTAAAATTCAGAGAAAAACACCTTACTTTTTTAAGAGAAGTAAAAAACTATTTCTAAGATCTTTTTTTTTTTGCATTAACTGCTACAGAAGAATGAGATAGAAACTGCTAAGATATACACTACTGTATACTCTCTATCAAGACTTTCCCTCTTCAGAGTCTTGATATTATAGAGAATATAAGTCTGTTTCTATATAATAATGTAAATATTGTCAGTGAGATGTAGAGAAACTGGTTATTTATATCTCAAAATAGAAGACTTTGTCAATGATTATATCAATATAGAGTTAATTCTCAAATTCAATAGAAACCTAGTGTTGCTGTATAGAAAAGTAGAGAAAAAAATGTAAAAAGAGAAAAACTTTCAAATCTTCAGAAATAGAAGACTTATTCTCAAAGTCTTAAATTAGAATATCTTATAGAGAAACAAGCTAAACTTAAATCTTATTTTCAGAATCAGAAATGAAATTAATCAGGAGCTTTTATCTCAATTAATAACTAATATCAAAGTTTAAAAATCAGTTATAGCTTCAATTGAGTTATTCTTCTTTAAAAATTTCATTATTCTGACTATAATATCTGAATTTAGTACAGAATTTCTTATTCAGAATAAGAATCTCTGAAAATCAGTAATAGAATCTTTATTAAACATAATAATTCTATCTAAGAGAGATGAAAAGTGAGATAAATTCATTCTTTATAATATTTCAGTTGAAATTTTTAACTATAAAGAAGAAATACTACTTCTTAATAATAAATTAGAAGAATATAATTTTATTCAACTGAGAAAAGAGTCTATATAACTAAATTTAATTAAGTTCAAATAAAATAGAAGAAATGTCTCCATTCTAGTATATATAAAGATACTTGAATAATCAAAGATCTCTGAAGTAAGAGTAGTAGATTTAAAAATGAGAGTTCATGAATATAAAGACTCAAGAATAAATCTCAAAGCTCAAACACAGTATTCAAATTATTAAAGATATAAATACTTAATAATCTCTTATTTTAGAGACTTAAAATATACATTCTATACTAGAGATCATAAAACTAGTGAGTATAAATATAAAATATGCTTAAAAAGAGATAAAATATATTAATATACTCTACTCAAATCTCTCCCGTCAGGAAAAATATCCCCGATGTAAAAGAATCAACAGT
>NW_003101620.1:18988-28897 GCF_000003855.2 Blastomyces gilchristii SLH14081 | reverse complement strand
ACTCAAGAAAAAGATAAAGCTCAAAGTTAATCTAGAACTGAAGAGAATGATTAAGTCAGTAAATCTATAAAAAGAAGAAACTCTTAACTATTTAAATCTTTAAACTTTAATTCTTTATCTAAATATAAACAGAATTTGAATTCTTAAACTTCTATTAAGATTAGAGAATTGAGAAATAACTCTGTTAATAAACTAGATAGAATATAAGTAGTTAAGATTTCTGCTTTTTAAAATAGTTATAATCTACTATCTGATAATAGTGATTAAATTCTACTCTATCTCTACTCTCTTTTAGTATGAATATACAATATAAATAAAAAAAGTTTAAAAACTCTTTAAAAATCACATTTATTTAAAACAATATGAATAGACACTTAAATTATATTTATTCTTATCTTCAAATTATATTTGAATAAAAAGTTAATTTTATACTTCTTCAGAAACTGAATTTTGATACTGAGTAAAAATATATTATTTCTTATTCAAGCTACTACTACTTTCTATCTCAAAAGTTTGAGATAAAGTCAAGAGTAGTAATCTATGAAAGAAAGAGATCAAGATATTAATTTAATCTAAGATTTAATATTATATCTGACTCTGATATTATGATAAGTGATATTATAGATAAACAGAATGAGTTTAATACTATACAGCTTATAAATATCTATAATGAAAAGTCATTGAAGAAAAATAATAATATCTGAATAATTAATAGAGAATTTTTAAACATAACTCTGTTAAGAAACTCTATAATTATAGAAGATTTTAATACATATTATCTCTGATGAAATTCAGAATATAAAAGAGCAGTAAGAGTAGATAAACTAGTTAAATAAATCTTTAAATATTCAATAGATCTAGTTAATAAGTCTGATTAATAAATATTCTTTAGAAAAGATATGAAATAGAAATCTATTATATATCTAATCTTTATATTATAAAATCTAATTCAAAAAAGACTTATAAACTGATTTATTAATTCTAATAAGATATTAGAATCAGATTATGAGATTATTTAATTTAATATTAAACTAAGTGAAAAATAAATAAGTGAAAATTCTCTTCTCTCTAATCAGTATAACTTTGAGAAAGTTGATTAAAAAACTATTAAAAAAAGTATAAAACTGTTAAAATCTGAAAAGCAGAGTAAGCTATATTGAAATCTCAGTCAAGATATCTTAAATAAAATACTTAAGAATAGAGTAAAGCTTATTATATCTATTATTCTAATAAGTATTAAAGATAATATTTTAAAGAAAAAGTCTTCTGAGTATTTCAAATCTTGATAAAATAAGAATATTATATTTAAAAGAAAATAATTAGTTTCTACTAGAAGAGATTAAAAGAATAATATAATATTTAATAAAGAGTTCAAAACTGTCAGAAATGAATATTTTTCAGATATTAAAAGAGTTAAAACAGACTACTGAAGTAAATTTCTTAAAGAAGTATAAGAAAAAGAAGTTTTTAAAGCTTTTAACTATACTAAAATAAGAGTATAGTAAAACTTTCAGTCTTAGAATATAAGTTTCAGAATAAATTATATACAGTAAATTCTTTTGAGAAAAAATATCAAGCTTTTATAAGAATTCTCTTTCAAAACTCATCAGACTCAGATTCAGAGAAAGAGAATATATTACTTTATAACTATATTAATGAAAATAACTGAGAATAATCTGAACTTATATAAGATGAATTAGAGTTAGTTATCTTCTCAAGTTTAACTAAAACTACTGCAGAACCTGATTCAATCAATCACTTATTTATTTAAAATATATATTTCTACTTAAAGAATGAATATTTTGAGCTCTTTTTCACTCTTTTGAAAAATAAGTATCATTCTGAATACTGAAGAGAAGTCACTGAAGTGATTCTTATAAAATTTAATAGAAAAGTATTAATTTCTAAGTTATATAAAATAATATCTCTATTGAACTGTCTAGAAAAGATTTTAGAAAAGATAATAGTTACTTAACTATCTTTTATAAGCTCTATTAATAATTCTCTTCTATTTAGTGAATAAATAAGAGATAGAAAATAATACTCTGTAATTAATACTGTACTCTCAGTTATTTATAATATTATAATAGTAAAGTATGAAGATCTGATCTCAACTGTAGTTTTTATTAATATAAAAGATACATTTAATCATATTTCAAAGTCAAAGTTAATTGAGACTTTAATCATGTTAAAACTGTCACTTTCTTTAATAAAATGAGTTAACTATTTTATATCTAAAAGAATTATACAACTATTCTTTGATAAAATGAAATAAGATAAGACTGAGATAAAAATAGAAGTACTGTAAGAATCTTCTATAAGAAAGCCTGCACTGAATAGATCAGTATAATATTTATAGATCTTATATAACAAAGTGAAAAATGTTAAAGAAGAAAAGAAAAGAGAAAGTGCGAGAATCAGTGATTGAAGTGAATATTTATATATATATACAGTGTGTATGCGGTGGAGCTTCAGGGTGAAAGAATAGAAATTTCATGAGTTTTTCAGCCAAGAATTGATAATTGAGAATGACTGAGAATCAGAGCTTTCAGTGAAATCTATGAAGTGTAAAGAAATAGTCTATATAATGATCAGGCGCAGCCTGTCATATTAGCCCTTCTCTTTTCTGATTATACATAGTTCTCATCAGTCAAGAGCTGCAGTCTCAGATAACACAGAACTCAGAGTTCAGATCAGATGATTATAGATGACTTATTTTATAAGATATTATCAGTCACAGCTGCAAAGTCTTCTATCAAGAATATCTTCAATCTTTCATTCAAGTTCATTATCTTCTTCTATGATCCCTGGCAGCTGTCAGTTGAAAATCAGTTAAGAGGAGAACAGATTGATAGTAGCACAGCAGAGCAAGCTCATATGAAAGATATTATAAATCTCTGATAATGTGTCAAGATAGTAGTTATGACTATCTAGAACTTCTATCACTTTATACTTGATATAATAATAATTCAGTATATGAGATGAATGTGTGATCTGTATATTCTTGAGATTCAATCACATCAAGTCTTCTTCTACCTTATGTTGCTTAGTAGAATCTCAGTGAACATTGATTTAATTCTCTTGATCTTGTTTAACAGTTGTCATGAAGACTTCTGCTCAGTCATAGACATCTTAAAGCTTTATTACTATATTATCAGTGATCTGAATTGAACTGCAGAGATTCAGTGTGAAATACATGATTTCTAGAAGATTCAATACTTTCATATAATAACTGTGTTTATAATAAGAAAGAACAGACTTACATCTGTTAAGACAGTATCTCAGTCATTGATAGTGATCTCTGCATGTAGAAGAAGATTATATCAATCATCTTATAAGTAGTTACAGAACTTATAAAGATAATTCTTTACAGTCTGAATTATCTGTTCTGACACATTATCAGTCTCAGAGTGATAGACAGTTGATAAACAGTGTATAATCTTGAGAACTTGACAGATTCTTGTTCAGAGAGTGCTCATGAATTAACAGTCTTAATCTGATACTATAGATCTCAGTAATTCATGTATTTAATAAAACAGACTCTGTAGAAAAACTTCAGTATCTTATTCAGCATTTATCTTATTACAAGATTTCAATATTATATCTTTACTAAATCAGTTTATAATGACCAGAATGTTCTTATAACTCTTACTCTCAGAGAGATTAACAGTGAAGTTAATTACTATATCTTATCAGATTCTATCAGAGATATTAAGTGATTTCAATAGATCTTTTCTACAGTTCTTTTACAAGATAATGAAAGAATAATAATTACAGTTTCAAATAAAATATCTGATACTATTTAATATCTCAGATCAGTAGAACTCTTGAGAGATTATTCAGTATAATTATTTATAACCTGAGTGATTAGTTATACATGAATCATGTATCTCTTGTATTATTCAGATATGTAAGAATTCAGAGTGAGAGACTCAATGTTATTCATAGAACTGCAGAGTGTTATTATCATTAATTAAGCATTTTGAGATGTCAGTTCTTATATATAGTTCTGAGAAAAATCAGAGTACTTCTTGATATACTGCTTTGATAAGTGTTTGAAGAAGTTCATCAGTTTAAGCTGTTATGTATCATAATTCATTCAGTGTAGGTTTAGAAGAAGTTGAGATATCAGTATCAGTATTAGTGTCAGTGTCAGTATCAGTGTTGATGACAGTTTAAAGAGAAAGTGTTCTAATCAGAGAAGTATGTATAGTGTCATGAGTTGTTTTATCTTAATCAACTAATATCTTCAGATCTAGAAGCTGGTGTTCTCAGTTCATTCAATAGATGTCTGTTATATTGAAAGACATATCTTGCTCTCTGTGATGAGCTGCGCCTGATCAATCATATAGACTATTTCATTATACTCCACAGATTCCAATCACTTCATTCTCGAACACATATGCTCTGATTCTCAGTCATTCTCAATCACTGATTCTCAGCTGCTATAAACACACATATATTCTCCCGCCCTGAAGCTTCACCGCGTATGCCACTACATACACATATAAATATTCACCTTGATCACTGATTCTTGCACTTTCTCTTTCTTTCCTTCTCTAACATTTTTATCTTTGTTATATAAGACCTATCAATATTATACTGATCTATTCAGTGTAGGCCTCTTACACTATAAAAATATTCATTATCTTCTTATTAGAAAATGATTATTCATGCATTATCTTCTCATCAGGAATAATTATTCATCAAGAGATATCTGAACATGTAACAACACATAAGAAATAGAGAAATAGTTAAGTGAACACTGAGTTCTCAGATAGAAGCTGCTCATCAGTCACTCTGACTCTGTAATAAGATTCTATAAAGAGAATGTCAGTAAAAGACCTGAGAGTTCTGACACTCAGATGTATGAGATATTCATACAATTACACTTCTTTAAATTCCACAGATATCACACATCTGATAAATGATATAATCATGTCTAACAATAATATGAGAGAACTCTCAAACATAAGCATAGACACAGTGTCACAGTGGCTCTGAGCAATGTTGAAACTATAATAATAATAAATAGCTGATATACATGTAACTCAATAACATCAATACAAAGAGATTTAATAACTAACTCATGTGATTTCAATATCTACAGAATTGAATACAAAAGTGCTGAAAGAATGCTTAGATACTTCTATATATTTCAATACTTCTGATCTCACTCTCTACTCATCATGAAGAATAAAAATGCTTATGAAACTGAGTGTAGATGAAGATGTCATCAGTTTATTAATTAATCAAGATTGATATATCAATGAATAATTGAAAGATCACATGAAACAGAAGTTTCATTCATAAATAAAAGCATGTGAATCAGTGTTACAAATGTCTGATAATATTATGAAATATCTTGATATTCTGTTCTGAGATACTGCTATATAATAGAAAGCATTAGATTGACTACAGAGTGTCTGACAGAGAAACATTTCTTTTATAACATTTATTTCTGACTTCAATACTAAGATTCTAGAAGTAGATAATCAATCTTGAAAGAATTAAATGAAGATTAGCATGCTCAAGAAGACATTAACTTTTGAACTCTTACAAGCTCTTATAAGCATAGATGAAGATCAGACTTATGAAGACTTCTACACACAGCTCTGAACAATGAATGACTGTCTTACTAAGCTCAAGAATATACAGAATAGTGATAGAAGATGTTACATTTCAGTAACTTATACACTCACACTGAGGAATAACAATGATGCAGATATCATGAATTGAGTAGACTTGAATATTTACACATAAGCAAGAGTCTCTGCTGTCTGAACAGGCTTCTGAGTCTCTGAGATCACTTCTGAAGAAGTCACTGATTAATGTCAATGTAAAGTGTGTATTAACTGTAACTGATCAGAACACATTGCTTTCAACTGCTGATTAATCTATATGTCTTTATACTTGAGAGAAAGATCAGTGTCTTCTTATTTAAAGAATGAATCAGCATCTGTCCATGTCAATCATATTATATTAGAGAAAGATTTAGAAGATAACTATAAGAATGTCTCAGTGAAACAGAGAAAAGATTAACTTCTATTCAAATTTATAAACAGAAGCTTGAAGAGATCAGATAACAATGATTTGAAGAGAAGATAATAATGAATATGATTCTTGTATCTACTGTAGTTGATAACATGTATAATATGAAAGCTATGATAGACAGTGATCTATATTACTATGTAATGATAAAATCTTCAGTTGTAAGATATCATAATCTTCAGTATATTCCTTTATCAAAACCTTGACTTCTTGCAGAATTTGATGATTCAAAAGACATTTGTATTCATTACATGATGAAGCTGATCATAGATGTGAGAGAATATCAATATGAAGATGTCTATATATATGAAGTTGATAATCTTGATTATAATCTTATATTAGAACTTATCTGACTATCTGAATAAGATATCTTATTGAACACTTAAAACAGAAGCTTGATATTCTCTAATAATGATAGAATTCATGAAGATGATATTCACAAGACTATTGATCTGACACAGATCTCTATCAATGTCTATGAAATACTCAGAAAAAGAAGTCACTGAAAGAATTACTGACAGCAGAATTATATATTAATCTATTCTATCAGTCTGACTGATATTAAAAAGACTCTAGAAAAATTATTTCATATTACAATAACAGATTCTTATATAAAACTCTCTCAATAATATCATGAATATCTAGATATCTTCTAACAAGATAATATTATGAATATATATCTCTTATAAGGTTTTGAAGTGAATCACAGTATCAAGTTAGAGAAAAAGAATTATAAGAATTTTGAATCATTATAAGACTCTCTTTATAACATGTTCTGAGATGAACTTCTTCTTCTTCAAAAGACACTCAATGATCTGTTAAATAAAGAATTCATATATATTAACAACTCTTTCACTGCAGTCTCTATTCTCTTTACAAAGAAATCAGATAAAGAACTCTGATTCTGTATGAACTATCAAGATCTGAACAGATTGATAAAGAAAGATTGATATCTCTTATCTCTTATCAATGAAACTCTAGCACAGATCAGATAAGCTCAATGATTTATAAAACTAGATATTATCACTATGTTTCATAAGATTTATATTACTGAAGGAGATGAATGACTTACAGCATTTCAAATATATTATAATCTCTTTGAATGAATAGTCACACTCTTTGAACTGACTAATGTTCTCAGTATATTTCAGAAGTATATCAACTGAGTGCTCTGAGATTTTCTTAATGAGTTTATATCTACTTATCTAGATAATATTCTCATCTTCACTAATGAATTCAGAAAAGAATATCAAGAGTATGTATAAAAGATATTATAACAGTTATAAGAAGTAGAACTACTGATAGATATTGATAAGTGTGATTTTAAAGTCAAGAGTATTAAGTATCTGGATTTTATTATAGAAGCTGGTAAGAGAATTTAAATGAATTCTGAGAAAGTCTCTGTCATTCTTGAATGAGAAGCTCTGTGTACTGTGAAAGATATATAAAGCTTTGTCAGATTTACTAACTTCTATCAGCAATTTATATTATTATTATTATTATTATTCTTCCATTATACTCATATGCAAGCGGAGCTTATGATGAGTCCTTGCGTGATGTTAAATACAGGCCAAGTGTTGGTTATACAGGAGGAAATACAGGTGTTGAGACCATGCCAAGATAACAAGAACATAGGAAAATACAAAGGAGTGACAATTAGATACATGCGATAATAACTTCCCAGCCCAGGAACATAGAGCAATTCATTGGAGCGATTTGTACACCTCTGTATTTATTAGGAACCTGAGGTGCTTGAGTTCCGGATTTAATGTATCCCCTGCGGGTTTCGAACCCACGCGCCTTGGTTTCCCACGCCAAGGTGCTACCGGGTGGCCGCATTAACCATTCAGCCACCGGGGCAGCAATTTATATAAAACTTCTCAGATATTATAAGATCACTTATAGATCTTACTAAGAAAGACTCAGTATTTCAATGATCAGTGAATACTGAAGCTGCATTTACACAGATAAAGAAGATATTTATTAATACTTCTCTGCTGATAATATTTGATTCTGATTGTAAGATAGTTATTGAAGCTGATTTCTCTGATTATATGATAGAAGAAGTGATATTATAATATAATGATGAAGATGTTCTACAATCATATATCTTCATATCTAAGAAACTGAGTTCTGCTGAATACAATTATAAGATCTATGATAAGAAACTTCTCACAATTGTATACTGTTTAGAAGAATGAAACTCTGAACTCTGAAGTATCTCTGAATTTGAGATAGTCATAGATTATAAGAATCTTAAATACTTTATAACTATCTATAAACTCACTGAATAACAGATATGATAATCTGAGTTCTTAAGCTGCTTTCATTTTATAATACACTATCATTCTGATAGTCAGAACTCAATGACAGATACTCTCTTATAATGAGAGTAAGATATATTATCTGATGTAATAGATACTCACTGAATAAACTGAGAGCACTGACTCTTGAATCTGAAGATATTAGTTAATCAAGATGAAACAGTTCATGATACTATACATGCTTCTTTAGTTAGAATTATCATTGATATCTTCACTTTCTCTACACTGAATGAACTGTGATATACAGCAGCTTAGATAGATAAACTTCTTCAGACTCTCACTGAAGCAGTATATCAAGAAACACTCTGATTTCTCTCAGAACTATGTATAAGAACTGATATCTCAGAATGTTCAATCAATGATAATAACACTCTATGATTCTGCAAATGATACTGAGTCTCTTACTCTGAACTCTTACATACTCAGATAATACAAGAGATGCATGATTTATATATAACTGATTATTCAGACTGTGAATAACTGTATAGAATAATCTTCTGAGAGTTCTACTGACCTGAGATATTAAACAGTATCAGACACTTTATCTGAAACTATAATCACTGTTCTTCTGTTATCTCATGAAAGAACTGTAGAAAAGATCTATTAAAATCACTCAATATCTTTAATAGAATCTGACAAGATGTAGTAATTGACTTTGCTGTTAATCTATCTAAGAGCAAGAGTTGTAGAAACATTCTGATTATTGTGAATCAACTGAGTAAAGATATAATATTGAAATCTTGTAATAAGATGAATACTGAACAAGTCACTGAAGCTTTTCTACAGAGCTTATTCTATCAGATGTACAGATTACTGAGATCTATAGTATTGAATCAGAGCTGTCAATTTATAAGCACTCTCTGAACAAGGATCTGTCAAGTTCTCAAGATTATATACTATCTATTAACTGGCTATCACTCTGAGACTGATGATGTATCAGAACAGATAATTCAGACTGTGAAGAATTATCTCTATAAGTTCTGTAATTACTTATAAGATGATTGATATAATCTTCTTCTACATGCAGAGATCACTATCAACAGTTGAGATGCTGTTTTAACAGATATAAGCTCATTCTTTCTTACACACAGATATTATATGAAAGTGTTGAATCTTCTAGAGATCACACAGTTCACACTGAACCTCTGCAGTCTGATTCAGATCACTGATAATATAGTAATGAAACTCTGAGATGTCTGTGATTGAGCAGAGGCCTTCATGGCAACTGTGAAACAAGATTAAGAGAATCAAATCAATGTTCACTGAGATCTCACTGAATAATATAAGATAGAAGATCTGATATGATTGAATCTTAAGAATATACAAATCACATATTCATCTCATACACTAGATTACTGCTATATCAAGTATAAAGTGATAGAAGTTCTAGATAGTCACAACTATTATCTTGATACATTATCAGAGATTCATGATGTATTTCATACAAGCTTGCTCTGTCACACTGTCACTGATTCATTTCCTTCTCAACTGACTTCTGACTGACAGTCATCAGACATCATAGAAGAAGATAATG
>NW_003101620.1:15446-18504 GCF_000003855.2 Blastomyces gilchristii SLH14081 | reverse complement strand
GTAGTATATTATAAAATGAAAGCAGCTTAAGAACTCAGATCATCACATCTGTCATTCAGTGAGTTTATAGATAGTTATGAAGTGCTTGAGATTCTTATGATCTGTGATTATCTTAAATTTGAAGATATTTCAGAGTTCAGAGTCTCATTCTTCTAAACAGTATACAATTATAAGAAGTTTCTTGTCATAGATCTCATAGTTGCATTCAATAGAACTTAGTTTCTTAAACATAAAGATGTGTGGCGGGCTGCGCCTGATCAATTATATAGACTATTTCATTACACTTCACAGATTCCTACTGCTCTGATTCTCGGTCGTCAATTCTCAGCTGAAAATCTACAGAATTTCTATTCTTTCATTCTGAAGCTTCATCATGTACAAAAACCTCTATTCTTTCACCTCAAAGTTTCACTGTGTATGTTACTATGTATGTGTATAAATGTTCACTCTGATTACTGATTCTCACACTTTCTCTTTCTTTTCTTCTCTAATATTTTTCATCTTGTTATATAAGATCTATAAATATTATACTGATCTATTCAGTGTAAGCCTCTTACACTTGAAAAACATTCATCATCTTCTTATTAGAAATCATTACTCACTGAGATATCTGAATGCATAATAATATGTAAGAAATAGAGAAACAGTTAAACAGTTAAGTGAACACTGAGTTCTCAGATAGAAGCTTACTTATCAGTCACTCTGACTCTGTAATAAGATCTTATGAAGAGAGTAAGATCTTATAAAGAGAATATCAGTGAAAGACCTGAGAGTTCTGACATCACAGATGTATGAGATATTCATACAATTACACTTCTTTCAACTTCACAGATATCATAGATTCAATGATCAATATAATCATGTCTAACAATAATATAAGAGAACTCTTGAACATGAGCATAGATGTGATGTCACAGTGACTCTAAGTAATGTTGAAATTACAACAGCACAGATAGCTGATATACATGCAACTTAATAACTTCAATATAAGAAAATTCAACAATTAATTCAATAAGAAACTCATACAATTTCAACATCTACAGAATTGAATACAAAAGCACTGAAAGAATACTTAGATACTCTTATATATTTCAATACTTCTGATCTCACTCTCTACTCATCATGAAGAATGAAAATACTTATAAAACTGAGTGTAGATGAAGATGTTATCAGTTTACTAATTAATTAAGATTGATATATCAATGAATAATTGAAGAATTGTGTGAAACAGAAGTTTCATTCATGAATGAAAGCATGTGAATCAGTATTACAAATATCTGACAACATCATCAAACATCTTAATATTCTGTTTTAAGACACTGTCATATAACAGAAAGTGTTAGATTAATTACAGAGTATCTGACAGAGAAACACTTCTCTTACAACATTTATTCCTAACTTTAATATCAAGATCTTAGAAGCAGATGATCAATCTTGAGAGAATTGAATAAAGATTAGTATACTCAAGAAGACATTAACTTTTGAACTCTTACAGACTCTTATAAGTATAAATAAAGACTCAACTTATAAAGGCTTCTGCACACAGCTTCAGACATTGAATGACTGTCTTATCAAGCTCAAGAGTATACAGAACAGTGATAGAAGATATTACACTCACACACCTGTGCTAAGAAATAACTCAGTCATTCATACACCTGTGCTGAGAAATAACAACAATGATGCAGATGCTATGAACTGAGTAGACTTGAATATCTATATATAAGCAAGAGTCTTCACTGTCTGAACAGACTTCTGAGTCTCTGAGATCACTTCTGAAGAAGTCACTGACTGATGTCAATGAGAGATGTGCATTAATTGTAACTGATCAGAACATATTACTTTTAACTGCTGATCAGTCTATATATCTCCTCACTTAAGAGAAAGATCAGTACCTTCTTATTCAAAGAATGAATCAGTGTCTGTCTGCATTAACTACATTGCATTGAAGAAAGATTCAGAAGACAACTATGAAGATACTCTGATAAAACAGAGAAAAGAGTAGCTTCTGTTCAAATTTATAAGCAGAAGCTTGAAGAGATTAAATGATAATAATTTAAAGAGAAAATGACAATGAATGCAATTCTTGTATCTACTGTGATAGATAATATATATAATATGAAAGCTATAATAAACAGCAGTCTATATCATTATACAATGATTAAATCTTCAATTATAAGATATTATAATCTTCAGTGTATTCTCTTATCAAGATCTCAACTCCTCACAGGATTTGATGATTCAAAAGACATTCACACTCATTATATGATGAAACTAAACATAGATGTTAAAGAACATCAATATAAAGATATCTATATATACAAAGTTGATAATCTTGACTATGATCTCATGCTAGAACTTGTCTAACTATCTGAACAAGGCATCTTATTGAATACTTAAAACAGAAGCTTAATATTCTCTAATAATAATAGAATTCATAAAGATGAGATTCACAAGACTATGAATCTTACACAGATCTCTGTCAATGTTTATAAAATACTCTGAAAAAGAAGTTATTATTAAAATCACTGACAGAGTTACTGATAAAGTCACTGACAGTAAGATTATATATCAATCTATTCTGTCAGTCTGGCTGATATCAAGAAAGCTCTAGATAAGTTATTCTGTACTATAATAACAGATTCTCATACAAAACTCTCTTAATAATATTATGAATATCTAGATGTCTTCTGATAAGATAATATTATGAATATATCTTCTTTACAAGACTCAGAGATAAATCACAGTATTAAGTTAGAAAAGAAGAATAATAAGAACTCTGAACTACTGTAAGGCCTTCTTTATAATATATCTTGAGATGAACTTCTTCTTCTTTGAAAGACACTTAATAATCTATTAAATAAGAAATTTATATATATTAGTAACTCTTTCACTGCAGCTTCTATTCTCTTTATAAAGAAGTCAGATAAAGAACTCTGATTCTATGTGAACTATTGAGATCTGAATAGATTAATAAAGAAAGATTGTTATTTCTTATCTCTTATCAATGAAATTCTAGTATATATCAGATAAGCTTAATAATTTACAAAGTTAGATGAAT
>NW_003101620.1:6940-14176 GCF_000003855.2 Blastomyces gilchristii SLH14081 | reverse complement strand
CAAGGCGCGTGGGTTCGAAACCCGCAGGATAAACTTAATCCGGAACTCAGCACCTCAGTTCCTATAATACAGAGGTGTACAAATTCGCTCCCAAGAATCGCTTCTATGTTCTGGGCTGGAAAGTATTATCGCATGTATCTAAATTGTCACTCCCTTTTGTATTTTTCCTATGTTTCTTTGTTATCTTGGGCGTGGTCTCAAACTACCATGTATTTCCTCCTGTATAATCAACACTTGACCTGTATTTAACATCACGCAAGGACTCATCATAAGCTCCGCTTGCATATGAGTATATGGAAGAAGAATAATAATAATAATAATATATATAAGAATTAACATCTCAGAATGTTCAATCAATGATAAATAACACTCTATAATTTTATAAATGACACTGAGTCTCTCACTCTGAATTCTTATACACTCAGACAATGTAAGAGATATATGACTCTCATATAGCTGATCATTCAGGTTGTGAATAACTGTATTAAATAATCTCTCAAGAGTTCTACTGATCTGAGATATTAAACAGCATCAGACATTTCATTTAAAACTGTAACTATTATTTCTCTATCATCTTATAAAAGAACTGTAGAAAAGATCTGCTGAAATTACTTGATATTTCTAATAGAATCTGATAAGATATAATAATTGACTTCACTATTAATCTTTCTAAGAGTAAGAACTATAGAAATATTCTGATTATTATAAACTGATTGAGTAAGAATATAATATTGAAACTCTATAATAAGATGAATACTGAATAAGTCACTGAAGCTTTTCTAAGAAGCTTATTCTATCTATAGTATTGAATCAGAGTTATCAATTCATAAGCACTCTCTGAACAAGAATCTGTTAAGTTCTCAACATTATATACTGTTTATTAACTATCTATCACTCTGAGACTGATATTACATCAGAATAGATAATTCAGACTATAAAGAATTATCTCTGTAAGTTCTGTAATTACTTATAAGATAATTGATATGATCTTCTTCTACACACTGAAGTCACTATCAATGACTGAGATGCTGTTTCAACAGATATAAGCCTGTTCTTTCTCACATACAGATATTATATAAAAGTACTGAATCTTCTAAAGATTATACATTTCATACTAAATCTCTATAGTCTGATTCAGATCATTAACAATATAGTAATAAAACTTCAAGACATCTATGATTGAGTAGAAGCCTTCATAGCAAGTGCTAAACAGAATTAAGAAGATTGAATTAATATTCACTGAGACTCTGCTGAGTAATATAAGATAGAAGATCTGATATGATTGAATCTTAAGAATATATAAATCATATACTCATCTCACACACTGAATTACTGTTATACAAAGTATAAAGTGATAGAAGTTCTAGACAGTTATAACTACTGTCTTAACACATTATCAGAGATTCATAATGTCTTTTATATAAGCTTACTCTGTTATGCTGTCACTGATCTATTCTCTTCTTAACTGACTTTCAACTGACAGTTATCAGAGATCATAGAAGAAGACAACAAACTTGAATGAGAGATTGAAGATATTCTTAATGAGAGACTCTGCAGCTGCAGCTGATAATATCTTATAAAATGAGTCAGTTACAATCACTTGACCTGAACTCTGAGTTCTGCATTATTCAAGATCACGGCTCTTGATCAATGAGAGCTACATATAATCAAGAAAGAGAGAGGAAACTAATGTGACAGACTGTGTCTGATCAATTATATAGAATATTCTGTTATACTTCACAGATTTCTATCACTTTAATTCTCAGTCACTGATTCTCAGCTGAAAATCTACAGAATTTCTATTCTTCTGCTCTGAAGCTTCACTGTGTATAAAAACCTCTATTCTTTCACCCTGAAGTTTCACTGTATACATCACTGTGTACACATATAAATATTCATGCTGATCACTGATTCTCACACTTTCTCTTTCTTTTCTTCTCTAACATTTTTCACCTTGTTATATAAGATCTATAAATATTATACTGATCTATTCGGTGTAGGCCTCTTACAAGATGCATGATTATAAGATATCTTTATTATCATATTGCAATATAGCTCTCTCTGTAACATAGTCAGAGAAGTCAGCTTTAATAACTGTTTTATAATCAGAGTCAAATGTTATTAGTAGAGAAATATTGATGAACATCTTCTTCATCTATATGAATACAGCTTCAGCATCTGCTAATCACTGAAATACTGAGTTCTTTCTGATAAGTTCTGTCAGTGATCTTATAATATCTGAGAAGTTTTATATAAATCACTGATAGAAGTTAGTAAATCTGATGAAATTTTATACATCTTTCACTGTATATAAAGCTTCTCATTCAAGAATAATAGAGACTTTCTCAGAATTCATTTGAATTCTCTTATCAGCTTCTATGATAAAATCTAGATATTTGATACTCTTGACTTCAAAGTTACACTTGTCAATATCTATTGATAGTTCTGCTTCTCATAATCATTGTAATACTCTTCATATATATTCTTGATATTCTTTTCTGAACTTATCAGTGAAGATGAGAATGTTATTAAGATATACAGATATAAATTTATTAAGGAAATTCTGAAGTACTCAGTTAATATACTTCTGAAATGTACTGAAGATATTGATCAGTTCAAAGAGTGTAACTATTCATTCAAAGAGATTATAATATATTTGAAATACTGTAAGTCATTCATCTTCTTCAGTGATACAGATTTTATAAAACATGGTGATGATATCTAGTTTTATAAATCATTGAGCTTGTTCAATGTAAGCTAGAGTTTCATTGATAAGAGATAAAGAATAGTGATTCTTCTTGATTAATCTGTTCAATTCTCAATAGTTCACACAGAATTGAAGTTCTTTATCTGATTTCTTTGCAAAGAGAATAGAAGCTGCAGTAGAAGAGTTACTAATATATATAAATCTCTTATTCAATAGATTATTGAGTGTCTTCTGAAGAAGAAGAAGTTCATCTCAAGATATATTATAAAGAGAGTCTTATAATGATTTAAAGTTCTTATCATTCTACTTTTCTAACTTAATACTGTGATCTACTTCTCAGTCTTGTAAGAGAAGTATATTCATAATGTTATCTTATCAGAAGATATCTAGATATTCATGATATTATTAAGAGAGTTTTGTATAAGAATCTGTTATTATAGTACAGAATAACCTTTCTAGATCTTTCTTAATATCAGTCAGAATAGTGAAATAGATTATTATATAATTCTGTTATCAGTGATCTTTTCAGTAACTTTCTTTTTAAAGCATTTTATAGATGTTAATAGAGATCTGTGTTAGATTCATAGTCTTATGAATATTATCTTCATAGACTCTATCATTGTTAGAAAATATTAAGCTTCTATTTCAAGTGTTTAATAAGATATCTTGTTCAGATAGTCAGATAAGTTCTAACATAAGATTATAATCAAGATTATCAACTTTATATACATAGACATCTTTATATTGATGTTCTTCAACATCTATGTTCAACTTCATTATATAATAGATACAAATGTCTTTTGAGTCATTAAATTCTATAAGAAGTTAGGGTTTTAATAAGAGAATATACTGAAGGTTATAACATCTTATAACTAAAGATTTAATCATTGTATAATGACATAGACTACTGTCTATTATGACTTTCATTAAGAACTTTTCAATGAATCTATCAGTGAGTTCTTATTTGAAAAATTGAGTGAGTTTATAATGAAGTGCTTTGATTCAGTTGATATAAGATCTATTAATATAATATCAATCTATTCAGTGTAGATCTCTTATATTAATAGATATTTAAGAATTTAAATTCTGTTTATATTTAGCTGAAGAATTTAAGTTTAAGAATTTAGATAATTAAGAGTTTCTTCTATTTATATTTATAGTTATAGATTTACTGACTTGACTGTTATCTTCAGTTTTAAATTGACTTTAAGCTTTTTCTTTTCTTCAGTTTTTTTGAATTCTTGAAGCAAATGTGCATTCTTTTAAACTAGATATATACTTTTCTTTACAGTTAGAGTATTTAAGTAGAGTATATTAATATATTTCATCTCTTTTTAAGTATATTTTATATTTATACTCACTAGTTTTATAATCTTTAGTATAGAATTCATATTTTATATCTCTGAAATAAAAGATTATAAAGTATTCATATCTTTAATAGTTTAAATACTATATTTATATTTTAAGATTCATTCTTGAGTCTTTATATTTATGAACTCTCATTTTCAAATCTATTACTCTCACTTCAGAGATTTTTAATTATTTAAGTATCTTTAGAACAGAGACATTTCTTCTGATTTATCTGAATTCAATTAAATTCAGTCATACAGACTTCTTTCTCAGTTGAATAGAATTGTGTTCTTTCAACTCATTTTTAAGAAGTAGCATTTCTTTCTCACAGTCAAAAATTTCAACTGAAATATTATAAAGAATGAATTTGTCTCAGTTTTTATCTCTTTCAGATAGAATTATTGTATTTAACAGAGATTCTAATGCTGATTTTCAGATATTCTCATTCTTAATATGAAATTCTGCACTAAATTCAGATATTATAGTTAGAATGATAGAGTTTTTAAAGAAAGATAACTCAATTAAAGCTATAACTGATTTGTAAACTTTAATATTATATATTAACTGAGAAAAGAACTGCTGATTAATTTTATTTCTAATTTTAAAAATAAGATTTAAGTTTAGCTTGTTCTTTTACAGAATCTATCTATTTAAGACTTTAAGAATAAATCTTCTATTTCTGAAGAGTTGAATATTTTTCTCTTTTTACATTTTCTTCTCTTCTTATTATTATTATTATTATTATTATTATTCCATTATACTCATATGCAAGCGGAGCTTATGATGAGTTCTTGTGTGATGTTAAATACAGATTAAGTGTTGATTATACAGAAGGAAATACAGGTGTTGAGATCACACCAAGATAACAAGAACATAGGAAAATACAAAGAAGTGACAATTAGATACATGTGATAATAACTTCTCAGCTCAGGAACATAGAGTGATTCATTGAAGTGATTTGTACACCTCTGTATTTATTAGAAACCTGAGATGCTTGAGTTCCGGATTTAATGTATCTCCTGCAGGTTTCGAACCCACACGCCTTGGTTTCTCACACCAAGGCACTACCAGGTAGCTGCATTAATCATTCAGCCACCAGGGATCTTCTCTTCTTTCTTATAAAGAGAAGTATGAGTATTTTTTCTCTGAGTACTTTCAGAGTTTTAAGCAGATTTTAAGATAGTAGATTTAGAAATAGCAGATTCTGCTGCTTAAGTATATGTTTTTTTCTAATTTAAGAAAGAAAAAGATGAAGAGAAGTTAGTAATTATACTAAAAGTTTTTAATATTTTTTAAACTGTATTTGAAATTTCAAGCTTGAACTTAATCACTTTCTATAAATATTTAGTCTGAGTATAAAGAATTAACAGAACTTCTTCATTCATCTCAATCAGATACTGTTTTTCAAGAATTTTACTAGCTTTTTCAAGCTCTTATATTTCAAGAACTTGTTATTTCTCTATTTCTTCTTTCTTTCTTCTCTTCAGAATTTCAATCTTAGAAATAGTATCTGAGAAAGCATCTTTTTTTACATCAACTGAGTGTATTTTTGAACTTATTTTTCTCACTCAATGAAAAGTTGATCAGACTGTTTTAGTTAAGAGATTCATCAGTCTATCTTTAATTAAAAAGTTAATCAGACTATTTCAAAAGAAGAAAGACTCTTATATATAAAATATCAGATTTTTTTCACACTAGTTCAGTAACTAGATTAGATTTTTGAAGAGAATCTAATAAACTAAAATTAATTTTTAAGATAAATTAATAAAATCTTTATAATCTCTTTCTTAAGATACAGTGAGAAAAAGTATGATATTGAATAATAATAAATCAGATAATATAACAGCTTTTGAGAAAAAACTGATAAAAAATAAGTCAATTTTTTACAGAGAAATTAATTAAAATTATTCAATTTTATTCTAAATCATTTAATTCTTCTCACATAATAAGTATGCAACTTGAATCAGTTATTATTATTATTATTCTTCAATTATAGATGTATACAGTCAGAGACTATGACATCTATCTGAGAACTTTAGTTCTCAGGGTTTTTTCTATGTCTGTAAAGTTAACTATTATACATTCATCAATTTCAGATATGCAAAATCAGAAAATTCCAGCTCAGAATACAAAAACTGTTTACAAATTACAGTGTTTTAACATCTTTTGATACTTTGAAATTATTTAACAATATCATGACAAAAGAAAAGAGAAAAAGAACACAGTCTCAAAGATAGACACATTAATTTCAGATATGCAAAATCAGAAAATTCCAGCTCAGAATACAAAAACTGTTTACAAATTGCAGTGTTTTAACATCTTTTAATACTTTGAAATCATTTGACAATATCATGACAAAAGAAAAGAGAAAAAGAACACAGTCTCAAAGATAGACACATATAAATAGATAGATAGAAAAGAAAATTGAAAGAAAAAGATACAGAAAAAGATTAAAGTAAAGAGAGACTATAATAAACAAATTATTAAAAGAGAGTGTATAGCTGTTTTAACAGACTATATCTGATTGATTTCCCTTCTTTTTATATTCAGATAAATTCTGAATTTAGTCATTTTCTTGTAGCTGCTTGAGTTTCTGATAGAAAGTCTATTAAGTATTTAATTCCTGTCTCAGTTGAGAATAAGAATCTCATATTTAATTGATTTAGATCATACTTCTCTTTCAATCTGGCTCTGAGACTATTATTATTATTATTATTATTATTCTTCAATTATAGATGTATGCAGTCAGAGACTATGACATCTACCTGAGAACTAAAAGTTCTCAGGGTTTTTCCTATGTCTGTAAAGTTAACTATTATACATTCATCAATTTCAGATATGCAAAATCAGAAAATTTCAGCTCAGAATACAAAAACTGTTTACAAATTGCAGTGTTTTAACATCTTTTGATACTTTGAAATCATTTGACAATATCATGACAAAGGAAAAGAGAAAAAGAACACAGTCTCAAAGATAGACACATTAAATAGATAGTATAGAAAGAAATTGAAAGAAAAAGATAAAGAAAAAGATAAAGTAAAGAGAGACTATAACAAAATAAATTATTAAAAGAGAGTGTATAGCTATTTTAACAGACTATATCTGATTGATTTTCTTCTCTTCATATTCAGATAATTCTGAATTTAGCCATTTTCTTGTAGCTGCTTGAGTTTCTGATA
>NW_003101620.1:3623-5725 GCF_000003855.2 Blastomyces gilchristii SLH14081 | reverse complement strand
AAATCTCAGAAGAGAAGAAGAGATTGAAGCTTCAATTTTCATTACTTTAATAGAAGATGATTTAAATGATCTCAGAATTCTTCTCAAGACTCTGTTTTACAGACTTTGAAAGAGTTCAGTGAAATTCTCTTGATTATTTTATCAAACTTGAACTTCATAATCAGCTACTGATGTAATACAGGCTATATATAACTATCTCATAGTCTGGAAGAATAGATCTCTCTCTGTATTTGATAGTCTGATTATATTGTTTAATAGTCTTTCATAGAAATATCTTGACAGTTCTTTATTGAATATAATATTTAAAATTCAACTTAGAGTTTAATCATACTTCTAATCATTTGACATTTACACTGGGTTTAATCTCTCTATTTAAAAGAGTTAGAGATAGTTCTTTCTCATTAAATCTAGAAAAGAAATGAATTAACTCAGTTTTATTCATATTAAATTAAATTTGATTGATATCTGTTCTAACAAAGATTTTCTTTGCAGCTTCTTCAATTACTTTCAAATTCTCTTTGATAGTTTTTAAGCTGTAGACTAGATCAATATTATTTATATAACTTGAAGATTACACTATTCTCATATTTCTATTTTTAAATAGATATACAGTGTATATTACAAATAAAATGAGTGAGATTGAAGATCTCTGTGATACTTCTATTTTTATCTCAGTCTTATCTTATTTCATTTCATCAAAGAAGAGTTGTATAATTCTTTTAGATATAAAATAGTTAACTGATTTTATTAGAGAAAGTGACAGTTTTAATATCTTCAATATCTGAATTAACTTTGACTTTGAAACATGATTAAATGCTTCTTTTATATCAATAAAAACTGCAGTTGAGATCAGATTCTCATGCTTTGCTATTTGAATATCATGAATAACTGAGAGAACAGTGTTAATTGTAGAACACTGTTTTCTATCTCTCATTTATTCACTGAATAAAAGAGAATTATCTATAGAGCTTATAAAAGATAGTTAAGTAGCTATTATCTTTTCTAAAACCTTTTCTAGACAGTTCAATAGAGATATTACTCTATATAACTTAGAAATTGAAGTTTTTCTATTAGATTTTATAAGAATCACTTCAGTGACTTCTCTTCAGTATTCAGAATGATATTCATTTTTTAAGAGATTGAAAAAGAGCTCAAAATATTCATTCTTTAAGTAGAAATATGTATTTTGAATAATCAAGTGATTAATTGAATCAGGATCTGTAGCAGTTTTAACAGAACTTGAGAAGATAGCTGACTCTAATTCATCTTGTATAAGATCAGGTCATTCTCAGTCATTTTCATCAATATAGTTGAGAAGTAATATATTCTCTTTCTCTGAATCTGAATCTGAATCTGATGAGTTCTGAAAGAGAATTCTTATAAAAGCTTGACATTTTTTCTCAAAAGAGTTTACTGTATATAATTTATTCTGAAACTCATATTCTAAGGCTGGAAGTTTTGCTACACTTCTTGTTTTAATATAGTTAAAAGCTTTAAAAACTTTCTTCTCTTATACTTCTTCAAGAAATTTATTTCAGCAGTCTATTTTAACTCTTTTAATATCTGAGAAATATTCATTTCTGACAGCTTTGAACTCTTCATCAGATATTACATCATTCTTTCAATCTCTTCTAACAGTAGCTAATTCTTTCCTTTTAGATGAGATATTCTCATTTTATCAAGGTTTTGAATACTCAGAAGATTTTCTTTTTAAAATATTATCTTGAATACTTGTTAGAATAATAGATATAATAAGCTTCACTCTATTCTTAAGTATTTCATTTGAGATATCTTGATCAGAATTTCAATATAGCTTATTCTATCTTTCAGATTTTAACAGTTTTATACTTTCTTTAACTACTTTTTAATCAGCTTTTTCAAAGTTATACTGATTAGAGAGAAGAGGATTTTCATTCATTTATTTTTCACTCAGTTTAATATCAAATTGAATAATCTCATAATCTGATTCTGATGTCTTATTTAAATTAATAAATTAGTTTATAAGTCTTTCTTTTCATTAGATTTTATGATATAAAGATTAGATCTATAATAGACTTCTGTTTCATATCTTTTCTAAAGAATTTTTATTGATCAGACTTATT
>NW_003101620.1:0-2763 GCF_000003855.2 Blastomyces gilchristii SLH14081 | reverse complement strand
TTCATCTTTTCTTCAGTTCTTTTGAGTTCTAGAAGTAAACATACATTCTTTTGAGCTAGATGCATGTTTTTCTTTCAATTAGAGCACTTAAGCAGAGTATATAACATATTTCATCTCTTTTAAGCATATTTCACATTTATACTCACTAGTTTTATAATCTCTGGCACAGAATGCACATTTTAAGTCTCTAAAATATAAGATTATAAAGTATTCATATCTTTGATAGTTTGAACACTGTATTTGAGCTTTGAGATTCATTCTTGAGTCTTTGTATTCATAAACTCTCATTTTCAAATCTGCTACTCTTACTTCAGAGATCTTTAACTATTCAAGTGTTTTTATATATACTAGAACAGAGGCATTTCTTCTGCTTTATCTGAACCTAATTGAATTTAGTTATACAGGCTTCTTTCTCAGTTGAATAGAGTTATATTCTTTCAATTTATTTTTGAGAAGTAGTATTTCTTCTTTACAGTCAAAAATTTCAATTGAAATATTATAAAGAATGAATTTATCTCACTTTTCATCTCTTTTAGATAGAATTATTATGTTTAATAAAGATTCTACTACTGACTTTCAGAGATTCTTATTCTGAATAAGGAATTCAGCACTGAATTCAGACATTGTAGTCAGAATAATGAAGTTTCTAAAGAAAAATGACTCAATTGAAGCTATAACTGGTTTTTGAACTTTAATATTAGTTATTAACTGAGAAAAGAACTGCTGATTAATTTTATTTCTGATTCTGAAAATGAAATTTGAGTTTAGCTTATTTCTTTGTAGAATATCCTGATTTAAGACTTTAAGAATAAGTTTTTTATTTCTGAAGATTTGAAAGTTTTTCTCTTTTTACATTTTCTTTTTCACTTTTCTATGAATAGAGACATGAGCAGTATTCTTCTCAGTTTTCTCAGAATTTTAAGCAGATTTTGAGATAGTAGATTTAGAGACAGCAGATTCAGCTGCTTAAGCATATATTTTCTTCTGATTTAAAGAAGAAGAAGGAGTAGAAAAAGAGAAAGAAGAGTAAGATAAGAAGTCAGTGATTGTATTAGAAATTTTCAATGTTTTTTGAACTGTGTTTAAGATTCCAAGTTTGAACTTGATCATCTTCTATAGTTATCTAGCCTGAGTATGAAGAATTAACAGAACTTCTTCATTTATCTCACTCAGATACTGCTTTTCAAGAATCTTGCTTACTTTTTCAAGTTTCTGTATTTCAAGAACTTATTATTTCTCTATTTCTTCTTTCTTTCTTCTCTTCAGAATTTCAATCTCAGGAATAGCATTTGAGAAAGCATCTTTTTTCACATCAACTAAGTGTATTTTTGAACTTATTATTTTCACTCAATGAAAAGTTGATCAGACTGTTTCAATTGAGATATTTCTAAGTCTGTTTTCAATTAAAAAGTTGGTCAGACTGTTTCAAAAGAAGAATAAAAGACTTTTGTGTATAAAATACCTGATTTTTTTCACACTAGTTCAGTAACTAGATTAGATTTTTGAAGAGAATCTAATAAACTAAAATTGATTTTTAAGATAAATCAATAAAATCTTTATAATCTCTTTCTTGAGATACAGTGAGAAAAAGTATGATATCAATTGATAATAAATCAGATAATATAACAGTTTTTGAGAGAAAAACTGATAAAAAATAAATCAATTTTTTGCAGAGAAATTGATTAAAACTATTCAATTTTATTCTAAATCATTCAATTCTTCTCACACAATAAGTGTGCAACTCAAATCAGTTAATAAAGAGTATAAAAAAGAATTAAGTATTAATAAAAGCTCTTCAGTCACTGAAAAAGTAATTCTTACTTAAAAGAATATGAAATTATGATAGAAAATAACTCTGTTTTTAATTCTTTGTAAGAATATTGTATAAAACCCAGAGAAAAACACCTTACTTTTTCAAGAGAAGTAAAAAAGTAATTCTAAGATCTTTTTTTAACATTAACTGCTGTAGAAGAATGAGATAGAAACTGCTAAGATATATACTACTATATATTCTCTATTAAGACTTTCTCTCTTCAGAGTCTTGATATTATAGAGAATATAAGTCTGTTTCTATATAATAATATAAATATTGTCAGCAGGATGTAGAGGAACTGGTTATTTATATCTTAAAATAGAAGACTTTATCAGTAATTATATTAATATAAAGTTAATTCTTAAATTCAATAGAAATCTAGTGTTACTGTTCTCAATCTCTTACAGAATCTAGTGAATATTAAGATATTAAAACTAGATTTAATATATCTCACTGTATAGAGATCAAAGGCTCAGTCAGACCTTGAGATATACTGATTTTATAGTTATTGATGTGCTGTTGACTCATTGTTCACTGATTATGTATTGAATACTGTTGTCAAGGTATCTTTTTATATTATTCTATCAGAGATGAGCCAGATTGAGAGAGGTAGTACAAGAGTGAGACTTGGTGTTGAAGTCTAGATACACTGGTGACAGACTGTGAAGATTGCACTTCAGAAGAGTTCATTGATTATGTGCTTGATATTATCATTGAGATATCTTTTTGTATTTTTCTGCTGGGGATGGGCCAGATTGGGAAGGACAGTACAAGGGTGAGACTTGGCATTGGTGTTTTGGAACATCAAAGATGGACAGGGTTTTTATGAAGGTCGCTCCTCAGATATCTCCACAACTACAGGTCAGGGATCTTCCAAAATCGAGAAGATTGGTGCATATGGCTAGGTCACTTCACCTTACAATTTGTATGGCACTCTGGCCTGGGGTTGA
>NW_003101621.1:46506-49936 GCF_000003855.2 Blastomyces gilchristii SLH14081 | reverse complement strand
TTCAGTGAATCTGAGATCTTTAATATTTGAAATAACATGATTTGAAATCAATGTAATAAACACAAATCATGACCAGAAGTAATGCTTTTAGGCAATATGATAACTGTAAAGTTTGATCCTGATCTCAGACACAGTCACACAGTCAGTCTACTTATACATCAATGCTGCAGTCAGTCTGATGAGTGTATAACAGTTTATTTACTCATCTTAAGAAGTAGTTGAATTACTTAAAAAGAAATTCAGTCTGAGATAATGCTATAGTGCAGGCTATTATTACTGTAAGAAATAAACTGGTATATTACTACAGCAAAACTGAACAATCTTTTACAGAGTACTATACTGTAGCAGCTCTACTAGATTTCTCTTATTAAATTAATATCTACACTTCTTAAGATTGAACAGAGAAGAAATGAGACTTATATATCAAATTAATCTGAGACTACTACAATGTTAACTATCAGAGATTTGAATAAGCAGATATTTGAAATGTGAAGACAGTGAAATATAATTTTCTAGTAAGTAACAATTTTTGATAACACTTCATATTATATAGAACTATAATACTAACTTTGAAACAGAACTTGTATACATTGATTACAACTGAAAATCAGGCAAAACTATATACTTATAAAACTGAATTTGATCACTATCTTTAAGATAATCTGACAAATTTACACATTAAATCAATTCTAGAGTTATGAAAAATTGTTAAGAGTATATATTCAACTATTATACTGATGATATGTGATATTCTGACAATTTCATTGACAGAGATAGAAATGAAGTGAAAGTTCAACTCAAGTCAAGATATTTATCACTATCATCAGAAACAATTATAAGAAGAAATAATTAAGAAACTTATAATTATAAAACATAGAATGATCAGACAGTTTAATACCTCTGATCACAGTATATCAGAGAAGTGTAGTTTTCATGAGAAAGTGAAGAATAAACTTGTACAAGAATGTATTTAGTTGTTTCATGAGCATTATCAATAATTATTATCAAATTCTGATTATATAAGTAATCACTGAATGAACTGAATGAGACTGATTTTAATCTTCAGTCTCAGTCTCATTCTGATTTTGAAAGAATGATCATCTTTCACAGTTTATTCTGAGAAATTACTCTTATTTCACTGTTCTTGAATTAAATCTGGTCATTTTTCACACCATTTCTCTCAGAAATGATCCATTTTCAGATTTTTTTGAGGCTTGGTCCTGGTGAGACTCACGCCAAGAAATGTATGAGATCAGACCAAATGGAATCAAATGTGAAATTCATGGTCCCGGCGGTCAGTCTAGTCAGAGTAATATCTCAGCAGTATCTCACTGTCAAGAAAGAGTAATCTACTGATCTTATATAAAAGTAAGATTCTTATATTCATTAATTGAATCTTTCTATAATATATCTGAATAATGTTATAGAGTGATTAAAAATTAGTTTAAATAGTCTGTGAAATGAATGAAATCATCTGCAGAAAAGTAATAAGCTGTGTAAAACTACAATGAGATCTTAATACAACTGAGAGTGTGATAATACTCTTCTCTTTAAGAGTATAGTCTCAATACTCTCAAGATTACTGAATTAGAAGTTATCTTTGTTATATAGTAATAATTATCAATCAATTGACAGTGTATATACTGTGTATAATACAAAGAAATAGATGAGTTTTTCTGCTAACTGTGTAGATCTTCTGTTCTCATCTCTGTTCAAATCAACTGTATAATAAGTGAGTTCTTTATATATTAATTTGAAATGTGAAAAATGTTGTTAATAAGTAACTTACAGATCTTCTATTATATTCTATTCTGTATATGAAATTCTCTGCAGAAGTGATATATTATAGAGACAAAGTTAACAGTAGTAATAAGATTTTTTGAAAAGCTTTCTTTCTCTCTATAATATAATTCTTTTTCTCTTTCTCAATTTGCAATAGTGAGTGTATGAGAGTATCATTCTTGAAAGATAATAGAGGCTTATTCTGACACTTTCTAGTGATTAAATATCTTCATAGTGCAGCTGCAGTCTCTGCAACTATTAAGTAAGCTCAGTTAAAGGCAGAGACAGTAGTATTAATAGACTGTGAGAGTATTACTTTTATTATCATATCTTCTTCTTCTTCTGCATCTCTTACAGCTGTGACAGTAGTAGCTATATCTTGTAGTAAGATATCATTTCTTCTACTAATTAGTTTATCTGTGTTTAGTTCTTTCTCTGCTCTCTCTACTACTGTTATAACACTATTCTCTCTCTTAGTTAACACAGTGATATATCGCCCTGTGTGATCATTTGAAGAGAATCTTGAAGAGAACTTGATTCTGAGAATAGTAGCTTTAAGAAGCTCAATCTATAGTTTCTCTTTCATAATATATCTGAGCTCTGCTCAGAATGCTGCTAAGTTAAGTTCACAAAATTTTATGATTTCTTTATCTTCTCTCTGTAAGAAGGCTTCAGTGCAGTCTCTGATCAGTATTATTATATATCTGCACTGCACTAAGCAGCTGAAGAAAGAGAGAATCTTATACATCTATTTCTTCTCTTACTTCTATTATTTCTATTATATCTGTAATAATAACTTCTATCTTTCTGTAAGTATTATCTCACAGAAAGATGTTGTATCAGCTCTGATAAGAATCTCAGATACTCAAGCAGTACAGAGTGAGAATCTTGAAGCTTTAAGTATTAATGAATTCTGTCAAGACTGAGAAGATCTCTCTTACTTATCTATAAAAGAAGATGAAAGTATAAATCTCTGAGATGAAAAAACACCTCAGAATGACTGATCTTAAGAAGAGATTAATCAGTACTGCTGTTGAAAGTATTACAGAGATCAATCACTGATTGAAGAGAATCTCACTTTAATTAAAACAGATAACTGAGATGTTTTATAAATTAATAAGTTAATACTTTAAGTATCTCTTATACTCTTCTATAGCATGTTTCTCTGCAGTATTACAGTACTAACTTCTCAGCAGACAAAGATACTGATGTCAGAGACTTTAACAGTGAAGAATAAGTTTAATAAGAATGTGATTATTAATGAGTAGAATCTGATTTCACTTTTTACTTTTTCAGTGAGCTGCAGTCTTATTAGAATAGTAGCAGTCTGTGAGTTAATAATATCAATCTTTATTAATTTCAAATATCTCTTTCTTTCCTTATTAACTGCTTCAGGAATTTTACACTTGTGTAGTCTTATTAAACTTCTAAAAATTCTTTGAGAGAAAATAGAAGAAGAGTGCTACAGAGTTCATAAGACACTGACTCACTACTGTAAGATCATCTCTAAAAAAAATTCTTTAAGAAAAAATGAGAAGTTTTAAGCAGTATTTCTTGTTCAACATCTCTGATATGTAATGAGATATTCTTTACTAACTGTCTCATAGCTTGCAATCTCTTTCTCAGCATTTTTCAAATGCTTAAGTGA
>NW_003101621.1:32612-45799 GCF_000003855.2 Blastomyces gilchristii SLH14081 | reverse complement strand
TCTGATATTCAGTCTATCATCTATCTGTGATGAAATACAGTACTGAGAAGATATCTTATATAGATAATAATAAAAGACTGATCAGTATTTGCTGATGAAGAGAGATTCTTGATCTGTTATCAATGATTTCAGAACACTGTGATTATGAATAATAATATTTAAAAACAGATCAGTCAATTCAGAGACTTTAATCTTTTTATAAATAGAAATATATTTAATTATCTTTATAAAGTGATTAACAATGATTAAAATTAAGTTATATTCTTTAATTCTTATTAACTTCAGCAGATTAACTATGAAATTTATTGATAGATTTTGTTATAAGCTTTTTAAAATAGATAGTGATATTAACTTACTGTATTACTTATACTGTGAGATCTTTATTCTTTAACAGATATTATAAGTCTTAATATACTCTTTGATATCTGTTCAGAGCTTGTCTTAAATATATTTATATTTTAGAAGCTTCTCAGTCTTCTCTAACTCAAAGTGCTCTATATAAGAATTATTATAATGAATTCTCAATAACTTCTGACACACTGCTCTACTACAAGAAATGAAGACTGAATCATTCAGTAGTAGAAGTTTATATTCTTCTAGTTATCAGTAACTTGATTTCTTAACAGTACTGCTTCACTCAGAGTCTGTCTCTTTTAAGTTTAAGTCAGATTCTTTCTTCTTTAACTTCTGAATTTAAGCTTCAGTAGAGATATCTCTCTTCTATAACTTATTAATAAATTTTAAAAGTAGTCAGATTGAAAGATTGTAGACTGTTTTATTCTTTATTAATTTAATAATAGTAAGATATAATATAAGAAGCTTATACTCTTCAGTATCAATTCTCTGCAGAGATCTGAGTTTTCTTTCATCTTCTATACTGAGTCATACAGCTGTCTTATCAGTGCTGTTTCTGAGCTTCAGAGAATCTTAATTCTCTGCAGTCAGCTTCTTCTATAATGATAATAGAGATTCTTTTGTAGAATTCTTCTTCATATTAATAATATTATAATCAGACTGTTTAAATAGTGTATTGATAAGATTAAGCTGATCTGAACAGTATCAGATATAGAAATCATACTCTGAAAGCAGCTCTGTTCATCTGACTTAACATTTTATCAAGCTCTTTATTATCAAGAAGTAATGTAGATTTATATAATTAGTGAGAACTTAAACTGAGTACTTACTATTCTGAAGATAATATTATCAGATCTTAAAGAATTTAATAATTACTAATATCTCTTAATGATGAGTATTATATCTTCTCTGTATAAGTGATAACTTCTTAGAGAAGAAGATCACTTATCTTTATTTACAGTGTCTTATAGACTCTATAAAAAAGTCTTCTCTTACAGATATTTCATTATCTGTATTTTCAGAGTTTATTATTCTCTGATTCTTTCAATATTGAAAGATCTTCAATGTTAACTATGAAAAGATTTCACAGACTTTATTCTCAGATACATCAGTCTCACACTGGCTAAGTAAATTGAAATTAGAGTGATTCAGTATTATGACATCTGTAAAAGCTTGTTTCAATTCTGTAGACATCTACACAGTATCTTAAGTGAGAATAAAAAGTCTCATCTTTCTGACTTTCATACTTTTCTTTAATATATCTGTAAGAGAAGCAGTAATTCATGAATATATATAGATAAATTATATGTAGAAATTCATAAATTCTAGAAATATCTGTATCTTATAGTATATCTGCAGCATCAGTTAGTTCTCAATAATGAAGACTCAGCTTCTATTCATTGAAATGCTGTTTATCTCAATAATATAATCTAAGAAATCAATCTCCTGTATATAGAACAAGTATTTTTCAGTGTTTATATAGAGTTAATACTATCTTAAGTGACTTAATACTTCTTGAATATGAGTATTATGTTCTTTCTTCATTTTCAAGAAGATTAGAATGTTATTTAAGTATACTATACAGAAGATATTGACAAGACTCTGCAATGTCTTATTTATATAGATCTGAAAGATAACTGAAGTATTACAGAGATCAAAAGATAAAACAAGATATTTAAAATTACTGTACTTAATATGAAAAGCTGTTTTTGAAATATTCTCTTCATTAACTTTGATTCTATGATAGATATTCTGTATATCAATTTTTGAGAATACTCTTACTTCAAATAATTGATTGATTATCTTATCAATTAATGATAATAAATAGTGATTCTTAACTGTCATCTTATTAAGACCTCTGTAGTCTATGCATAGATGTAGTCCATGATTCTTCTTAAGTATAAAGAGTATAGATGTCTCTGTCAGACTCTTTGATAAGTGTATTCAGTTCTTTAATTGCACTTTCTCAACATATTTATACAGAATATTCAATTTCTTTACAGATAAGTTATAAAAAGATCTGTACAGTATTATTATATCATCTTCAAGACAGATCTTATATCATATCTTAATATCAGAAAACTTCACTACTTCTCTTTCTAAAAAGATATTCTTATAATCTGTAAAGAGATGTTATATTTATTCATCTTTAATAATAAATATCACTGCTAATCTTGCAGTAAGAATGATAACTTCTTCATCTATCTTTAAATCTCAGTCATCTGCTACACAGTATATTAACTCTATTTTATTCTCAAGATTCTTTCAATGAAACTCTTCAGATTTCTCTATTACTATTTCTTTATCAGTAAAATGATATCATCATATCTGAGTAACTCAGTCAATGAGAGAATTATTTTCTCTCAATTACAGAAGATCTAGAATAATGTTCTTATCTATAATATTAACTGTGTGAAGAAGTAGACTGCTCTTCTTAAAGATTTCTTCTGAGTCTATAATTATATACTTCACTTAAATTATGTCAAAATAGTGATATTTTATTTTATCAGTAAATTTTATATAATCTGATAGATCTATCTTCTTTCAACTCTTTATCAAAGAAAAGAAATAGAATATAAAGTTAATATTTATTCTGAAGTTAAGTAGATATCTCACTAGTATCTTCTCTTTTGAGATATGTATTGTGATTGTAACATAAACTCAGAGATATAAGAATTATCAATTCTTCATTTCTTTCTCTTCTTTATCTTTCACAGATACATTTATCAGAAGAGAAGTTAACTTTATGTAAGAATAAGTGCTCGCAGGCGATTATTCGGGTGTTTACAGCTTGGCGTGATATGTACTGTTAACTACTAGAAGTATTCACAGTAGGAAGATAAAATGTAGAGATCAAATGTATAATAGTATTCAAGCTGAGTTATGAATAGTATTCACAAACTTCAGTCTATATAGTTATGTGTAGCCAAGGGCTGCTAATTCTATTAATTACATAAGAGATAGAAATAGAGATAATGAATCTGTGAGAAGCAGAATTTCTTATATATTTCTTCCTCTCTAAGACTTCATCTGTGAAGTCTTTCACTGAGTGACTTCATAGAATCAGCTCAGCACTGTAGTGATACTGACTAAAAATTCTTCACATCTATAAAAAATCTTAGTGAGGAAAAATCTCTTATTACTGTAAAGAGAAAAGAGTCTGTTACTCAGTTTCTTATTCTGTGAGATTCTTTATAGTTTACAGATTCTTCTCTGACTATTATATAGATTTATCTCACATCTTTCATACAGAAGAGTGTCAGTTAACTCTTAATTATTTTCACAAGATTCTTATATAATTATTATATAGATTTATCTCACAGATGAATCACTCTCTATGAGATCATTCTTATCAAAGAGAAACATTTATAAGTTGATCTTTCACTTATTTTTATAAATCATTGTTCTTTGACACTGTAGAATTATGAGAAATTTTTCATTCTTTCACTAACTCTATAGAATTATAGAATCAAGATATCTACAGTCTGTAATCACTCTTTATAGTTATATAGAAAGATTCAGATCTGTAATTTATAATCACTCTTTATTTATTAGAGTGATCTGACTGTTCTACAGAATTATTCACAGTGTAAGTAAATCTCTCTAAAGTAGTATAAATATCTCAGATCTGTCTGTAGAATCTTATCTTCTTTTCTCTTTTTCTACAACAGCTTTCATTCTTATAAACTGTGAGTATTCTTATTCATTTACAAAGTGTTTTTATTCAGATGATAGAGAGAGAGTGTTTCTGATAATATCTATATATTGATTCAAGAACTTCTCAAGAATAAAAATTTTTTTAATTTTAATATCTTTAAATAATATCTGATCACTGCTGAGCTTCTTATAAGTATCTCTGTGACTTCTCTAATTACTTTTCACTAGCTGATGAAGTAGAGATGTCACTGCTTACAATAGTATCTTCATCTCTCTCAGCTCTGTCACTGCACTCAATCTTTAGATCAGCAGTTAATTCTATACCTCTCTCAGATCAGTCTCTGACTCTAAGCAGTATAGTTCTACTCTTTACTGTAAGTCTCTCTGTAAGTAATTTCTTACAGACTCTAGCTAATAGTTCTTATAAAGCTCTCAGTGTTATCAGTGTCTTCTGCAGCTCTGTGAGTCTATAATCACTCTCTCTCTGCTCACACAATCTCTGATCAGATATATATAAATATGTCTAGTTTCTCTATCAATGATTCTCATACTGCGGTGCATTTTCACAATCTCATTGTTAATAAGAGATGAGTTCTTAGATACTCATAAAATCTGAGTAATTAAGACAATGTGAATATTATGAATTTGTGATGAGAGTTAATCTGAGTAGATGAGTCTTCTCTTCATATCTTAATTATTTTCAGACTGAATACTTCAATACAACTGAAAAAGTGAATACAGCTTCATGAGAAATATCTGATCACATGCATAGACAGTCAGCTCTCAAGACTCTGCTATAACTATGTATACTTTGATATTCAGCTTCTCTGAAGTCTGTGCATTTCTGATAGTCTTTATACTAAATATAATAATTATCTGTATCACAGGCATAATACTCTCTACTTCTTTGAAGAGAGAAATTGATAGTTATGAGAGAATTGAGTGTTATAAGTATTGAGAATGTGAGTGTGAGTTTTCTTTATTTTTTCTTTATTAATCTCTAAGTTGTGTTCACAGCTCTGTTTTTATTTTCTTATTTTTTAGCTTTAATAAGAGCATGATTTCTTCTTCTCTTTATATATACTGTAAACTGTTCATCTCAGTAAAAACTCATCATCTTATAGACTAGAATTTATAAATAACAGTGTTAATATCTTTATTATAATCAGGTTCTTAGTCAAGACTGTATTATTCTGACTTATCAGAATTTACAGTATAAAAGTCATGTCTCAGCTTCTACAGATATCTTATCTACTCAGATAATTCTTAAATAAACTCATTCATCTTATCAGAATACTCTTATCACTGAACCTTGAATCAGAGCTTGTAATCTCACTTCTCTGAGTTAATAATCTCTTTAATCTGATATTCTCTTTCACTCTCTAGTACTTTATAAACAGAGTGATGAGTCACAGAATTCTCTTCTAAGAATTTCTTATATTTATAGAGTAAAGAGATATAAAAAACATTATATATCTATAACTCAGATAACAGTTTCAATCTGTAAAACTATAAACTAACTTTCTTCATAATCTTATAAGACTCTGTCTGTAAGAGATTCAGCTTCTTACTAGATCTCTGTATAATAATATTTTCTAGACTTAGTCAGACTCTATTATCTTTCTTAAAACTCTTTATAATGTGCTTAAAGTCATAGTATCTCTTCTGATACTCTTGAGTCTGTCTTAAGAATTCACAGACTTTCTTCTGAATATTCTGAATTCTCTTAACTTATTCACAGACATCATCACACTCTATAGTATACTCTTACAGATTTATCAAGATCATCTGTGAATAAGTCTCAGTGAGCATCTCAAAGAGAGTTTTATCTATGCTGACATGCTTTGAGTTGTTATATATAAACTCTATAAGTGATAATTAATACACTCAGTTATTCTGATTGTAATTGACAAAGTACTGCAGATACTGTTTTAATATACTCATCAGATATTCTATGTGATTATCTGTCTATTGATGAAAAGTCATACTTAGATCTCACAAGATTGTCAGTGTAGTTATCAGATCAGATCAGAACTTCTCTGTGAAAATTGATTCTCTATCTAAGATAATATTCACAGATAATTCATGCAACTGAATTATATTACAGATAAAGATATAAGTTAAATTCTTTAACTTCAAGTTCTTATAAGTGAATATAAAATATGTTATCTTAATAAAGTAATTCACTATCATCAGCACACTGTTAAAACAGGTATTATATATATTCTTACTTTCAGAGAGATCTATAAGAATATTTATTTCTAGCTATTCTTAAGATTTCTACAGAATGAGTAGAGAAGTAAGTTCTTTATATAGTCTGAATTATATTACTCACAAACTCTGATAAATAGTATAAGAATTCACTATCTTCTTCAGAAGTTCTCACATCTTCAATCAGAAGTATTTTCTTATAAGCAACTCAAAAGTTCTAGTATCTGCTAAATAACTTATTAGAGAAGAGTTATAATATCTTTTAATAAGTTCTATATATAGAAATTTATTTATAGATATATAAATTCAGCTCTCTCTTTATAAGAGATTATTTAAGTCTCTTTAATTCTTTATTTCTGCAGAGTTAATCTCTGCTGTAAGCAGTTTCTGAATATACTGAGTATATTTATTCTTCAGTTACAGTTCAGATAATCTGAATAGAAGATCTTATAAAGACTTATACTCTGTTTTCTCTTACATCAGATCTTTCACAGTGCTTCTCAAAGCTTATAAACTCTTCAGATTATAGATACTCTCTTCAAGAATTCTTACAGAGATTCTCAGAGTGTTGACTCTCAGTGTTATAAAAAGTAATTATACAGACTTCTTCTCTTTCTTTTTCTTCTTCTTTTACAGAGAATTGAGAGACTCTTCAGTCAATCTCTTTATAACACTCAGTTCAAGTATTCTGTGAAGCTTTTCTATCTTCTCTAACTTCTCTGTATCTGTCACTCTGATCTTCTTAATATAGTCTGATCTGTGAGAGAGTTCATTCACTGAGTTCTTAGTTCTCTTAATATATTCTATCTTGAATCAGAACTCACTCAGTCTCTGAGCTCAGTAAATTTATCACTGCAAGAGTTTCTTAATTGAAGTAAACTATTATAGGCTATTATAATCAGTTCTAACAGTAATTACTGTTATAAGACTCTCAAAGTAGTGATATCAGTAATAGAAGAATTTCACTATTGTAAGAAGCTTCTGATTATGAATGTTATAGTTAATCTCTACAGATTACATCTTTTATAAGAAAAAGATCACTGAAACTCAGTTCTTATTTAACTATAGTTATAAGACTATTTCTGAAATTATAATGAAAAAGATATCTGTCTTCAATCTGATTAAGAGTAAGAAATTAAAGTAAAACAGTATTACTGTGTCTGTGAATATCTGTTTCAATCTTATAAAGACTCTGTAAGCTTCTGAGATAAGAAAGTTCTCACAGCTCTCTCTTCTTAATAATCTTTTTATTCTTTATTTATAGAATAACTTCTTCTTATTTTCACTCTTCAGCATGTCTGTAAGAGTTAAGAAGATTCTTATGAATATAAAGATAAATTATCTATAGAAATTCACAAAGCTCAGAAAGATCTGAATCTTATAAATACTAGTTCACTTTAGTTATAATAGAATAATCTTAACTTATGAAGATTTCATCTGAATATTATCTGCAGTGATTACATATTCTAGAAAATTAATTTAATAGATACTGAAGTTATACTTTATAAGCTTAATATACAGTTTTATCTCATCTAAGATCTTCAACACACTTTATATATACTCAGTGTGTTCTTTCTTCTTTATGAAGTATATTATCACATTATTCAGATATATTATTATAAAGATATTCAGATATACACAAAGTATTTTATTAATAAAAGACTGAAACACTGTAAGAGTATTAATCAGATCAAAAGATATTACTAGATATTTAAATAATTTCAGTGCAGTTCTAAAGATAGTCTTTTATTTATTCTCAGACTGTATTCACAGCTGTGTATATATATTGATCATATTCAGTTATATGAATATAACAGCTCTCATGAGACAGTTGATCACATTCTTAATCAGAGATAGAGAATAGTAACTCTTTATTATCTTAGAGTTCAGATTACAGTAGTCTATATATAATCTAAGATCTTTATTCTTCTTCTTCATAAATATCACAGAGACTCTTATAAAGATCTGTGAAGATTAGATAAAGTTATTCTTCAGATTCTTCTTTACATAGGTCTGTAAGACCTCTGTCTTATAATAAGAGAGCTTATAGATTGATTCTCAGAAGAGTTTTTACTCTTCTGTTAAATCTATTATCAGATTCTTCTCACAGTGAGAAGAAAGCTCAGCTGTCTTTACTGAGCTGAACATCTCTGTGAGATCTCAGTATTTCTCTTATATCTGAAGCTTAGTTTTCATAACTGTGAAGTTCTCAGATATTTATAAAGTTATTATATACATGAGCTTGTCTTCTCTAATTAACTTTATAGTATTAACTGATTCTATCTTTATAAGTGAGTCTATCAACACTAATTGAAAGTATAAACCTGACTTATAAACAGCTATGTATGAATTGTATCTTTGAAGTTATACAAGTCTTAAGTACATGTCATCTATGATGTCTGTAATAATCACAGTTTCTGTAAATTTTCTTCAGATTCTGAAGAGATCTTGTAATTCAAAGATAACTCTTACAAGTTTCTCAGCTCTCAGATCTGAGTTCTCATATTCTGCTTATTATAAGAGCAGATTCTCAGTTTTTATCATTCAGCTTATTCACTCTGTGAGCTTTAGAAACACTACAGTGATCTGAGATTCTGAGTTTATTAATACTTTTCATACTTATAGAATAGCAGTACTGCAGTACAGTCTCTCTCTATAAGTAAGCATTTTCATTAGAAGAGTAACAGATTCAGATATCAGTTTCAAGACTCTTAAGATAACTGTTGCTGACTCTGTCTATGACTTCTCAAATTTCTATTTTGATTTATTTAGACAGTTTGTGTGAAGATATTCTGATTTAGAACAGATAAAGCAGAGATTCTTTTTCTTAATCTCTCTATTATATACTCTATTCACAGAAGCTTATAAAGCTCTCTCTCTCTACTTAGTAGTCAGATATAAATCTCTCTATATCTTGTTATCTTTTTCTGATAAATCTGTTCTCTGTTGTTCTGACTCTTGCAGAGCCAGTCAGTGATTTACTCTTTATAAGTCTGTAACTCTCACAGTGATCTGTAAATAATAAATAAGAGTTATCAGTTTCTTCAGAGTTAAGAACTTAGAGTCTTACTTAATAAACTTATTCTACATATCTTTATTCAGTCTCTTTATAAATATCATTATTCAGATCTTATTTCAGAGCCCTGTTTTCACAGATCTTAATTCATATTATAATTTTATAAAGTGCTGTAAGTAGTCTTTATCAGATTTCTCATCTCTTTTTCTAATATTAATAATTACAGTTCAGATATTCTCTGTTCAGCTTACAGAGTCTCTTAACTTATTCTCTAGATAGATCTTAAGAACAGATTAGCAGAATCTCTTATAATCATTCTCTAGATAATTCAGCCAGTTCTTGACTTCAGTGTAGTAGAGATCTGTTATTATATAGATAATAGCTTCTTCATCTTTCATATCACACAGCTGAGCTTGTAAGTCAATTTCAAATACAAACTTATAAAAGCTTTTATAGGTTGTAGTTCAGTAAGTGATCTTAAGTGATAACAGCTTAAGAAAGTTTCTTTTCAGTTCATAGATGTCTCTGAAGATCATATCTAGAGACTCAGTTCAAGAGTGTTTACAGATAGTAAGTATTTCTTATAGAAATATAGCTTAATTCTGTAGAAGATACTCAAAAATGTTCTTCACTGAGATTGATTTATTTATGAATTCAGAGAGTTTCTCTGTCACAGATACAGAGAATGATATCTTATAAGTGATTAATAAGTTCTCTGAGACTTCTTTTATAAGAGTTATTCATGATTCAGATGACTGCTTCTGAGTGTCTGTAGTAGAGTTTACAGAAATTGAAGTATATAAGTTCTAGTTCTTTCAGTCATATAGATAATTACTGACTGACTAAGCTTGAATATAAGAATAAGTGCTCACAGATGATTATTCAGATATTTACAGCTTGATATAATATGTACTGTTAACTACTAGAAGTATTCACAGTAGAAAGATAAAATGTAGAGATTAAATATATAATAGCATTTAAGCTGAGTTATAAATAGTATTCACAAACTCCAGTCTATATAGTTGTGTGTAGCCAAGGGCTGCTAACTCTATTGATTACGTGAGAGATAGAAATAGAGGTAAAGAATCCGCGAGAAGCGGAATTTCTTACACTTTGAGAAGATATCTTCTCAGTTTCTTCTCTTCTTCAGCTTTTTATAATCACTAGTATAGTGATTACTAGCTCTGCAGTTAAAACAGAGATCTTTATTAAATCTTTTTTAATATTTCTTCACAGTGAGTGAAGAATCAGAATACTTAGAATTCTTCTTTTACTTTCTCTACACTGAAGCTATCACAGTGCTGTTTAGATTCTGTTATTAATTACTTAGAAAAGATCTTATTAATCTTTTTCTCAGAGTATTAATTATTCAAATAGATCTGAAAAGTCAAGTTAATAAGCTCAGTGTAATTAATTAATGAACTCTGACACTATAATATTATTATTCACATCTTATAAGTCAGCTTCATAAGATAAAGCTGTATTTTTAATTAATTCAAATTATCAGTCAATTTCTCTTAATATTCTTCAAATCTTATGTTAAAATCAGAAGAATTCTTATTATCTTATTAATATAATAAGTTGAACTGCTGTACTATTGTAAAGCTGTAGTTACAGTGATCTTTGATTTAATTCAGTAGAAAGTCTTTGAATTCTTCTTAAGTCATGATAGTATTAATATACTTAAGCTTTCTCTTCTTAATAACTTAAGTAGTTGCAGAGATATCTTCAAGAAGATTGACAGTATATATTACTCATATCTTATAAGTATTAAACTGACTCAGATTAAGGCAGAATTTTCATTCAAAAGTACAGATAAAGCTGTGAAATTCAGACAATGTGTTTCTCTTATATCTCAGAGAATCTCTGATCTTAATCTCTCTATCTTCATAATAGATGTAGATGTGTAGAGGCTGTAGTGATAATAGAACAGTTGAAGAACTTATATTAAAGTGTATAGTAAGTTCAGAAATCTCAGATTTCTGCTGAGATAGAGATGTATATACTCTAGAAAATAATGTGAAGTTTCTCTCAGAGAGTGAGATCAGATTGATCTCAGCACAGATGCATGAGATTATATCAGTCTATTAATAGAACTTAACTGATTCAAACTTATAATCAGATTGAGTAATTCAAATTATAACATAATAGAACTGAAGTGATGACTAGTCAGTAATATTATATAGAGATAGTTATTTAAGAAGCTGTATAAGTGAGCTTGACTATCTTGCTTAAATAGTGAGCTCATGAGCTATAGAGTTATTATGAGAATATCACAGATATGATACTTAGTATATTAAGAAGATTGTATAAGAAATATAGTAACTCTTATATATATTTCAGTAGAAGAAAAATGAATTACTGACTTCTTTAATAAGAAGTCAGCATCTAGCTATACTATATAGATAATGAGTGAATACTCTTCTCTTATTTCATGAGTGAGAATAGCTGAAGTAATATCTCAGTAACATCTTACTGTTAAGAAAGAGTAATCTGCTAATCTTGTATAGAAGTGAGATTCTTATATTCATTAATCAGATCTTTCTATAATATATTCAAATAATGTCATAGAGTGATTGAAAACCAGTTTGAACACTCTGTAGAATGAATGGAATTATTCACAGAGAAGTAATGAGCCGTGCAGAACCGCAACGGGGCCTTGGCGCGGCCGGGAGCGTGACAACTATACTCAGAAGTAACAGATGAAATACTATAATTAAAAACATCTTTTAATAAAGTTCTTAATAGAGAATCAAGTGCTACTTTCAGTAAAGAATATCAAGATAATAAGACTGTGTAAAAAGCTTAGTAAGTGATAACTAGAATCTTTCTCAGTAATAAGAGTAATGAATAGGTAGATATATAAGTTGAAATTATTTTCAGAATTGAAATCAATTCATTCTATTTTTCACATTTTCTATTTAAAGTTCTATAAGTAATGCTCTGAAGTGAAGCTGTCTCAGCTAAATAATATTGAAATTGAGAGTAATACTGAATATCTTATAAAGAAAATATTGAATAAGTGAATATATTATAATATGCTTCAATATCTTGTTAAATAAGAAGATTATTTATTATCAGAGAATTTATAAGAACTGCTTGAGTATTTGAAAAATACTGAGAAAGAGATTATAAGCTATGAGATAGTTAATAGAGACTACTTTATTATATATCAGAGATATTAAGTAAGAAATATTACTTAAAACTTCTTATTTTTCTCAAAGAGTTTTTTAGAGATAATCTTACAGTAATAAGCTGATATCTTATAAACTCTGTAGCACTCTTCTTCTATTTTTTCTTAAAGAATTTTTAGAAGTTTAATAAGACTATACAAGTATAAAATTCCTGAAGTAGTTAATAAGAAAAGAAAGAGATATTTGAAATTAATAAAGATTAATATTATTAACTTATAAACTGCTACTATTCTAATAGAGTCATAGTCTACTGAAAAAGTAAAAAGAGAGATCAGAGTCTACTTATTAATAATCACACTCTTATTAAACTTATTCTTCACTGTTAAAGTCTTTAGCACTGATATCTTTATCTACTGAGAAGTTAGTACTGTGATATCATAGAAGAGTATAAGAGATATATAAAGTTATTCACTTATTAATTTATAAAGTATCTCAGTTATCTACTTTAATTAAAGTGAGATTCTCTTTAATTAGTAATTTATCTCTGTAATACTTTTAATAGCAGTACTGACTAGACTGGCCGCTGAGATTATGAATTTCACATTTGATTTCATTTGATCTGATTTCATACATTTCTTGGCATGAATCCGCTGGGACTAGTTATTAAAAAAACATGTAAAGTGACTATATATCAGATCTTAAAATGAAATCATGACTTGAAAAAAATGAGAAAGTGATTCTATTTGATTTCATTTAGTCTCATTCTTAGTATAAAGTTACTATTTTTAGACATTTTAAGGTTCTTTTAGACTATA
>NW_003101621.1:29204-32125 GCF_000003855.2 Blastomyces gilchristii SLH14081 | reverse complement strand
GTAGATAAAATAACAGTACTGATTAGAGACTGTATCAGAGTCTTTCTATCAGAGTCTTCTTACAGAGAAAATTACAGAAATTCTGCAGGACTCCTCTGCAGACTTAACTTAGCAGTATTCTAAGCAGAGTTCAGATATACTGTAAGAGAGAAACTATGAATTAAGCTTTTTAAAATCACTATCTCTGAAATCAAGCTCTCTCTGAGATTCTCTCTGAATGATTATATAAGATTATACATTACTGTGTTAACTGAGAAGAGAGACAGTGTTATAACAGCAGTGAAGAAAGTAGAGAAAGAATCAGACATGAATAAACTAACTGATAGAAGAGATAATATCTTACTGTAAAATACAGTTACTACTGCTGCAGCTGTAAGAGATATAGAAGAAGAAGAAGATATAATAATGAAAGTAATACTCTTATAACTCATTGATATTACTATCTTCATCTTCAACCTGGCTTTCTTAACAGCTATAGAAGCTGCAGCTGCATTATAAAGACATTTATTATTCACTAGAAAATATCAGAATAAGTCTCTTATTATCTTTTAAGAATAATATTTTTATACACTCACTATTACAGATAAGAGAGAGAGAGAAAAATATGTTACAGAGAGAAGAGAATCTTTTTAAAAAATTCTGCTACTACTGTTAGCTTTGTCTCTAAAATACATCACTGTGGTGGGCTGCGCCCGATCAATGATATAGACTATTTCATTACACTTCACAGATTTCAACCACTTCATTCTTGAACATATATGCCCCGATTCTCGGCCATTCTCAATCACTGATCCTCGGCCGCCATAAACGCGTATAGATTCTTCTGCCTCAAAGCTCCACTGTGTACATTATCATATACATGTATAAATATTCACTTCAATCACTGATTCTCATACTTTCTCTTTCTTTCCTTCTCTAACATTTTTCTCTTTGTTATATAAGACCTATCAATATAATATTGATCTATTCAGTGTAGATCTCTTATACTAGAAAAACATTCATTATCTTCTTATTAAAAACAATTACTCACTGAGATATTTGAACATATAATAATATATAAGAAATAGAGAAACAGTTAAACAGTTAAGCAGATACTGAGTTCTCAGATAGAAGCTTACTTATCAGTCACTCTGGCTCTGTAATAAGATCTTATAAAGAGAATATCAGTGAAAGAACTGAGAGTTCTGACACTCAGATATATGAGATATTCATACAATTACACTTCTTCAGATTTCACAGATATCATACATCTGATAAAATGATATAATCATGTCTAATAATAATATAGAAGAATTCTTGAATATGAGTATAGAAGTAATATTACAGTGACTCTGAGTAATATTGAAATTATAACAGTGATTGATAGCAGATATGCATATAACTCAGTAACTTCAATATAAAGAGATTCAATGATTAATTCATGTGATTTCAACATTTACAGAATCAAATATAAAAGCACTGAAAAAACACTTTGATACATCTATATATTTTAATACTTCTGATCTCACTCTCTACTCATCATGAAGAATGGAAATACTTACAAAACTGAGTGTAGATGAAGATGTCATCAGTTCATTAATTAATCAAGATTGATATATCAATCAATGATTGAAGAATTGCATAAAACAGAAGTTTCATTCATGAATAAAAGCATATGAATTAGTATTGTGAATATCTGATAATATTATGAAACATCTGAATGTTCTGTTCTGAGACACTGCTATATAATAGAAGATATTAGATTGATTACAGAGTATCTGACAGAGAAACACTTCTCTTACAATATTCATCCCTGACTTTGATATCAAGATTCTAGAAGCAGGTGATCAATCTTGAGAGAATTGAATGAAGATTAACATACTTAAGAAGATATTAACTTTTGAACTCTTACAGACTCTCATAAGTGTAAATAAAGACTTAACTTATGAAGACTTCTGTACACAGCTCTGAACATTGAATGATTATCTTATCAAGCTCAAGAGTATACAGAATAGTAGCAGAAGATATTACATCTCAGTCACTTATATATCTACACTGAAGAATAACAATGATGCAGATGCTATGAATTGAGTAGACTTAAATATCTATGTATAAGCAAGAGTCTTCACTATCTGAACAGGCTTCTGAGTTTCTGAGATTACTTTCAAAGAAGTCACTGATCAATGTCAATAAGAAGTGTGCATCAACTGTAACTGATCAGAGCACATTGCTTTTAACTGTTAATCAGTTCATATATTTTCTCACTTAAGAGATGAATCAGCATCTGTTCATATTAACCACATTACAGTGAAGAAAGATTCAGAAAATAACTATAAGAATGTTCTGATGATACAGAGAAAAGATTAGCTTGTGTTTAAATTTATAAACAAAAGCTTGAAGAGATCAGATAATAACAATTTGACAAGAAAATAACAATGAATATAATTCTTGTATCTACTGTGATTGATAATATGTATAATATGAAAATCATGATAGACAGTGATCTATGTCACTATACAATGATAAAATCTTCAGTCATAAGATATTATAATCTTCAGTGTATCTTCTTATTAAAATCTCAACTTCTCACAGAATTCAATAGTTCAAAAGATGTTTGCATCTGTTATATGATAAAACTAAACATAGATGTTAAAGAATATCAGTGTGAAGACATCTATGTATATAAAGTTAATAATCTTGATTGTAATCTGATATTAGAACTTGTCTGACTATCTGAATAAGACATCTTATTAAACACTTGAAACAGGAGTTTAATATTCTCTAATAATAATAGAATTCATGAAAATGATATTTAGAAGACTATGAATCTTACACAGATCTCTGTCAACACTTATAAAATGCTCTGAAAAAGAAGTCATTAAAACTGCTAACAGAGTTGCTGATAAAGTCACTGATAGCAGAACTATATATCAATCTATTTC
>NW_003101621.1:18985-29104 GCF_000003855.2 Blastomyces gilchristii SLH14081 | reverse complement strand
TTCTCATCAGTCTGACTGATATTAAGAAAGCTCTAGAAAAGTTATTCTGTACTATAATAACAGATTCTTGTACAAAACTTTCTCAATAATATTATGAATATCTAGATATCTTCTGATAAGATAACATTATAAATATATCTTCTTTACAAGACTTAGAAGTGAATCACAGTATCAAGTTAGAAAAGAAGAATGATAAAAACTCTGAGTCACTGTGAGATCTTCTTTATAATATGTCTCAAGATGAACTTCTTCTTCTTCAGAAGACACTCATTAATCTGTTGAATAAGAAATTTATATATATTAGTAACTCTTTCACTGCAGCTTCTATTCTCTTTGTAAAGAAGTCAGATAAAGAACTTCAATTTTGTATAAACTACTGAGATCTGAACAGATTGATAAAGAAAGATTATTATTTCTTATCTCTTATTAATGAAATTCTAGCATGAATTAGATAAGCTTAATAATTTACAAAGTTAGATGTCATCACTGTATTTTATAAGATTTGTATTACTGAAGAAGATGAATGACTTACAGTATTCTAAACATGTTATAATCTCTTTGAATGAATAGTCACTCTCTTTGAACTGACTAATACTCTTAGTACATTTCAGAAGTATATCAACTGAGCACTCTGAGATTTTCTTAATAAGTTTGTATCTGCTTATTTAGATAATATTCTCATCTTTACTGATAGATTCAGAAAAGAGTATTAAGAGCATGTGTGAAGAGTATTATAATAACTATGAGAACAGAACTATCAATTGATATTGATAAGTGTGATTTTAAAGTTAAGAGTACTAAATACTTAGGTTTCATCATAGAAGCTGATAAGAAGATTCAAATGAATTCTGAGAAGATCTCTGCTATTCTTGAATGAGAAGCTTCATATACTGTGAAAGATGTATAAAGCTTCATTGAATTCATTAACTTTTATCAGTGATTTATATGAAACTTCTCAGATATTATAAGATCACTTACAGAACTTACTAAGAAAGACTCAGTATTTCAATGATCAGTAAATGCTGCAGCTGTATTTACACAGATAAAGAAGATGTTTATTAATATCTCTCTACTGATAATATTCAATTCTGATCATAAGACAGTTATTAAAGCTGATTTCTCTGACTATATAACAGAAGAAGTGATATTATAATATAATAATAAAGATATTCTATAATTATATATCTTCATATCTAAGAAACTGAGTTCTGTTAAATGTAATTATGAGATCTATGATAAGAAACTTCTTGCGATTATACACTATCTAGAAGAATGAGACTCTAAACTCTGAAGTATCTTTAAATTTGAGATAATCACAGATTATAAGAATCTTAAATACTTCATAATAATCTGTAAACTCACTGAATGATAGATACAATAATCAGAGTTTCTAAGCTGCTTTTATTTTATAATATACTACTGCTCTGACAGCCAGAACTTGATAGCAGATGCTCTCTCATGATAAGAACAAGATATGCTGTTTAATATAACAGATACATGCTGAATGAATCAAGAACACTGACTCTTGAATCTGAAGATATTAGTTAATTATTATAATAAGATTATTTATAGTACTATACATACTTCACTGATCAGAATATTCTTCAGATCTATACTGAATGAATTATAGTATATAACAGCTCAAACTGATGAACTTCTCTAAGTACTTATCAAAGCAGTATATCAAGAAGCAACCTGATTTTCCCCAGAACTATGTATAAGAACTAATATCTCAGAATATTTAATTAATGATAATAACACTCTATAATTTTATAAATAATACTAAGTCTCTCACTCTGAATTCTTACACATCTGAATAATGCAAGAGATGCATGATTTGTATATAACTGATTATTCAGACTGTGAACAACTGTATAGAATGATCTTCTGAGAGTTCTACTAGTCTGAGATATTAAACAGTATCAGATGCTTTATCTGAAACTGTATCTATTATTCTTTTATCATCTTATAAAAGAACTATAGAAAAGATCTGCTGAAACTGTTTAGTATTTCTAATAGAATCTGATAAGATATAATAATTAACTTCACTATTAATCTCTCTAAGAGTAAAGATTGTAGAAATATTCTAATCATTATAAATTAATTAAGCAAAGATATAATATTAAAATCTTGTAATAAAATGAATACTGAACAAGTCACTGAAGCTTTTCTACAGAGCTCATTCTACTGAATATATAAGTTACTAAGATCTATAGTGTCAGATCAGAGCTGCTAATTCATAAGTACTCTCTAAATAAGAATGTGTCAAGTTCTCAAGATTATATACTATCTGTTAACTATTTATCAGCTCAAGATCAATGATGTATCAGAATGAATAATTTAGACTGTAAAGAATTATCTTTATAAGTTCTATAACTACTTATAAGATAACTGATATAATCTTCTTCTACATACAGAGATCACTATCAATGATTAAGATGTTATTTTAATAGATATAAGTCTATTCTTTCTTATATATAATTATCACATAAAGATGTTAGATCTTTTAGAGATTATATAGTTTATATGAAATCTCTGCAGTTCAATTCAGATCACTGATAATATAGTAATAAAACTCTGAGATACTCATAATTGAGCAGAAGTCTTCATAATAAGCATTAAATAGAATTAAGAAGATTAAATTAATATTTACTGAGACTCTGCTAAATAATATAAGATAGAAGATCTGATATAATTGAATCTTAAGAACATATAAATCATATATTTATCTTGTATACTACATTACTATTATATCAGATATAAAGTGATAGAAGTTCTAGATAGTTATAACTATCATCTTAATACATTATCAGAGATTTATAATATCTTTTATACAAGTTTATTTCACTGTGCTGTCACTGATCTGTTCTCTTCTTAACTGACTTCTGACTGACAGCTGCCAGGCATCATAGAAGAAGATAATGAGCTTGAGTGAGAGATTGAGAATATTCTTAATAAGAGACTTAACAGCTGTAATTAATAATATTTTATGAAATAAGTTAGATATAATTATCTGATCTGAACTCTAAGTTCTGTATTATTTAAAATAGCAGTTCTTGACTGATAAAAACTACTTCTGAAAAGAAGAGACTAATGTGATGAGCTGTATCTGATTAATGATATAGACTATTTCATTACACTTTACAGATTTCAATCACTTTATTCTTAAATATGTATACTCTGATTCTTAGTCATTCTTGATCACTGATTCTCAGCTGTCACAAATACATATAGATTCTTTCATCTCAAAGCTTCACTGTGTATGTCATCATATACATGTATAAATATTCACTTCAATCACTGATTCTCACACTTTCTCTTTCTTTTCTTCTTTAACATTTTTCTCTTTGTTATATAAGACCTGTTAATATAATACTGATCTATTCAGCGTAGGCCTCTTACAATCACTTTTATAGAAAGTTTTATATATAGAATGAAATATATTAAGAGATCTGTAAGTTACTTATTAATTATATTTTTCATATTTTAATTAATATATAAGAAATTTACTTGTCATATAATTAATTTAAATAGAGATGAGAAAAAGAAGATTTATACAGTTAGTAGAAAAACTCATCTATTTCTTTATATTATATGCAGTATATACACTGTTAAATCAGTTAATAACTATTACTATATAATAAAGATAACTTTTAATTCAGTAATCTTAAGAGTATCAGAACTATACTTTTAAAGAAGAGAGTATTATTATATCTTTAACTGTATTAAGATTCTGTTATAATTTTATACAGCTTATTACTTTTATATGAATAATTTCATTTATTCTATAGACTGTTTAAATCAGTTATTAATCACTCTATAACATTATTTAAATATAATATAGAAAGATTTAATTAATAAATATAAGAACTTTACTTCTATATAAGATCAGCAGATTACTCTTCTATAGTAGTAAGATACTACTGAGATATCACTCTGACTATTCTTACTTATGAAATGAGAGAAGAGTATCTATTCATTATCTATATAGAATAGCTAGATACTAACTTCTTATTAAAGAAGTCAGTGATTTATTTTTCTTCTATAGAAATATATATAAGAGTTACTATATTTCTTATACAATCTTCTTAGTATACTAAGTACTATATCTGTGATATTCTTGTAATAACTCTATAGTCTACAAGCTCACTATTCAAGCAAGATAGTCAAGCTCACTTATACAGCTTCTTAAACAACTATTTCTATATAACATCACTGACTAGCAACCGCTTCGGTTCTGCCATGTTACAAAAACTCTGAGAACTTTTAGTTCTCAGATAGATGTCATAGTCTCTGACTGCATACATTTATAATTGAAGAAGAAGAATAATAATAATAATAAAGAATTAATTATAGAATTGAATGATAAATAATTAAGTGATTTCAAATTACAAGAAAAGATGTATTGAGCGAGGTCAGGTACTGACACAGGCTACATTTGCGAGGTCAGCTTACATAACGAGGTCAAGTGGCGCACTTAGCGAGGTCAAGTTTTCTGCTTCCTGAGGAAACTCTTGAAGGATAACGTTGTTGTGTTATAATCTAACTACGCGAGTTACACTAAATAGGTTGAGGTGGCACATGACTAGAGTAGGTGTAGTAATCACCAACACCTCTCCTTGCTACACCGTGGTCTATAAGCCGCCACCCGGGGCCTCTCTCATCCTCAAATCTTTCAAAAATGCAATAATAATTAATTACATCAATCAGACTCTGATTTCCTCATTAGGAAAGGCATCTGTACAGCAATAACTGTAAAAATCAAGAAATACATGCAAAATTCATTGATTCACTGTATCATCATTATCATTCAATTATTTCTTCTTCTCAATTTCCTGAATGCCAACTCTCTTGACAAAATCTTCAAATGCAGGCTTTGTCAGTGACTTGATAAGGCTGTCAGCTATGTTCACTGTAGAATCAACATGTTTCATTATAATTTCCCCTTTTTCAATCAAATTGTGAAGAATATGATATCTAATCTCAATGTGATGCAATCTTTGTGTTAAGAATTTCCTCTTTGCTAGATCAATTGCTCTCTTATTATCAACTTATAGATGTGAGTATATTTTCACTTTTTCATCATTTATCAACTCAGTATCATATAACATATCATTCAATCAGATTATCTTACAAGCTGTCTTACTAGCTACAATATATTCAGCTTCTGTGATTAATTTGATGATAGATGTCTGTCTCTGTGACTGTCATGAGATCAGTGACTCATTAATCAATATAACATAGTCAGTAGTTAATTTGTATTGAGAATTCACCCCTGCTCAGTCTGAATCTCAGTATATCACAGAACTCAGGCTTATATCACTGATCTTCTTTCTGTATAATATGCCATGGTTTTTCATCTTCTTGACATAATGTAGAACATGCTTCAACACTGCTCAACACACTTTGTGTGAATGTGAGTTAAAATGTGAGAGATAGTTAACTGTAAACATCAGATCTGATCAGCTGCTTGAGATCAAATACTGCAATGATTTCAATTCTTGACAATATCTCATAGCTGTAAAGTTATCATTCAATTCATCATTCTCATCAGGTGAAAATTCCAGTTGTATGCCTGTCATCATTGAGATTCTCACAGGATTAATCTTATTCATTTCAAAATCTTTCAATATTTCTTCAACATAACAGCTCTGTGTAATCATTAGATTTTCATCTTGATATTTGATCTTCATTCTCAGATAAGATTTATTCTGTTCAACTTCTTTTATCTCAAATCTTTTTCTGATTTTCATTAAAATTCACTTAATTTCACTCTCTTCAGACTCTGTGATTCAACAGTCATTAACATGTAGTGTCAAGAATAACTTGTAAATTGAATGATAAAGAAATTCATCATTGTAAGATAAGATCTTGAATTCTAGATTTATTAAGTGTTCTGTTATAAGAAAATATCATGTTCTTACTATCTGTTTCATTCTGTATAAGCTCTGATATACAAGTTCTACTAATTCATCATGACTGTACTTAATCTCTGTGAGTAGTTGCATAAATATCATCTCATTCTGAGATAATACCTCATTTAAAAACACAGATACATAGTCAATCAATCTGACTTTTCAATCCCTTACTGTTAATATAGTGAATAAGCTCTGTGATATAGGTTCAAACATCACTTCTGTATATAACTTATTATAATAAATATCTTGTTATTATAGAAATTCTTTAATCACTTAACAAGCTCTAAAGTGAATAATTTCATTCTTATTATTCAATTTCTAATTGTATACTTATTTATCTGTAAGAATGTTCATTTCAGAGGTCTTTTCAATAATAATATATATCTTCTTTCATTCAAAAGTTTTCACTTTCTTTCTCATTATCTGATGCCAATGTTCTCAGTCATGACTTCTTTTAGTCTCTGTCAGTGTGATCAGATGATCATTAAGAACACTGAGTACAGAATCTTTATTATTCACAGAATTATTTATATCATTATTAATAAGTTCTGTCTTATCATCTAGTAGATATGTCAGTTTCAGTGCACTGTTCATATCATCATCAGTAAGTATCTTTAAAACATTAGATTTATTCTTTATAAATCTTCTTAGAAGACAGTGTTATCATCTCTTCATAGTATTAAAAACATTCAATTTCTCTGACAGTGTAACTGCTTCTTTAATAACATTTGCTGATACTTCTTCTGTTGTTAATTCTTTATTAAAAACAACATTTCTTACAATCTCAAGCTTTCAGATTGCAGAGTCTCAGATACAATATTAATACAGTTCTTGATATTTAACTAATCATCATTACTTACTGTCAGTTCTATTCACAAGCTTATTGATAATCTTTAGATTCTTCTTATACATCTTACATTCTCATCTATGTATTCAATGAGCAGAAGATTGAACACCTGTTTAAGCTTTAAAAGAGAATAATGAGATCTCTCTCTAATACCTGTAAATCTTTGTTAATGTTGAGAACATATTAATCATTATAATCACAGCTTGAATAGCTTTATCTCAAAGTTCTCTTACAAGCTCACTGTTAAATAGTAAGCTTCTTATCTTTTCATCTATAATATGATTGATATATTCTGCAGAGTCATTGAACTGTGATGTATTAAATATAGTAATCTCATATATAATCTCTTTTCATCAGCAGTAGGTCTTTAATTCATTACTTTTAAATTCATCTTCATCATCTCAGTGTAAAGTCTCAATTCAATGTTGAGTAGTGATCTCAATTCTGTTAATAAAGATTATTAAATATGCAGTGATCTCACTCTTTAATATTATAAGAATAATTCATCTGTAGTATATAACATTATCTATAATACTCATTCAATAATTAGCTCTCTCATGAGTAGAGAGATTGATTTTATTATATAGTATACAGTTATCATCTACAAGATTTATAAAGAATCTTATCACAGATTTAACAGTTCTTGTCATTGATATAAATATTGAATATATCATTTTTATCTGTACACAGGTCTTGCAGAATGATAAAGCCCTGTCACTCTTAATTCTTATTCTCAGTTATGAATCTGCTACTAATTTAGTGATATCTGTGAAATTGAGATGATCAAGCTTTTAATCTTATTATAACATTGTGTGTTCAATAATCTTGATATTCTTATTAAACAATACTAGCAGAGAATCTTTTTTCTCTACAGACTGTAGAATTTTTACAGATTTAAATTCACTATTTAATATTATGAATCAAATTAAGTCTCTAATTATTAATTATTTTTTCAGAATGTAGATGTTCTTATCACTTAATTTAACAGTAAAACTCAACATCTTGTCAGAAGAGATTAGTAAGATTGAATAAGTATTCTCATAGATCAGTTACTTATATGTATAGCTCTAATATACAAGCTTCTCAAAACTTATAAGATTCATCTTCAGCTTAAGAATGTAGCAGACATTCTGCAGCAGTAGATTCACTTCTTTAACTAATATATTTATCTTTTCTATAGCTGTTGCAGAAGCTGTTGATCTGTCAGTTATCTTCAATATAATATTAATCTTCTACAGCACTATTAATATGAGATTCTTGTAAGATGTAGTATAAGCACTGAATTCAGAGTTCAGAACTCAGATATCTTTGTCAGTTTAATCAGTAGAATAAACTGTTTCTGTTGTATAAAATACTTACTCAATGACATTATGAACTGACACTGAGCCTGTTTCATTCTTATTCTTATTCTTATTCTTACTGTGACTAGTAGAGTGTTTTTCAGAAAATTTCAATTAGTAATCTGTTTGAATGTGATTAATCTTCTAACAATGATAATATATTTTAATAGTATTATTACTCTTTCTATCTGACTTAGTGAAATCTTTGTTCTTATTCTCAGAGATTTTCTTCTTCTTCTTTTTATTCTTTCTGTTGAAATCTTGAGTATTATTTGCAGAGGTCTTTTCATCAGAGATGAGAGATTCATCAGTAGCTAATAATTGTAGAAGAATATCTTGACATAATTTTATAAAATTATTTTCAAGTATTCTAGCATTCTCATTCTTCTCTATTACATTCATTTAATTCTTTATAAAAGATAATCAATCTTTACTAATCTCTGTAAGAAGTCTGTTGAAAAATATGAAATCTTTAATATTATATTTCAATCAGATATAATCAGTTCTGATTATAATTAAATATTTAATAAATATATAATTAGAATTCTTTGATTTTAATATTATCTTAATTAATTCTTGAAATAGATAAGTTCTATGAATAGCAAACCTTTCAGTGAAATTATTCTCTATAATAGATTATAGAGAATAAGTAGATAGTTAAGACTTCTTAAGTATAATAAAGTGAGATTTAATCTGCAGAGTAATTGCAGATTATATATAGTTATATAATCAGATATTCTATTCTGATTAAAAATATTATATATTTATACTGACATTCTCATCAGAATTAATCTGCTTATTATTAAAAATATCATTTATTTCAGATTATTTTACTATGAGCAGAATCTCTTCTTTTTATATAGAATAATTTACAGAGTCAGTGAGTATAATAGACTTCTTTATAAATCTTACTTAATCTCTGAATTTATTAAGAATCTTCATCAATATAGATATTTTACTCTTTTATTGAAAATAGTTTATTAAATCTGTACTAAACTCTTTATTTTCATTTCTGTTTATCTTTATTCACTTAACTTTATACTGAAGTCTTGTAATTTCTAGTCTTATATAAGTCTTCTCACTCACAGAGTTATTATCATTTCAGTCACTTAAGCTCTCTGTATTATCTGATATCTCACTGATAATATCTTCAATCAGATCTTTGTATACATTGAACTCATCAGACTGTTCTTTTATGATTGTGTTGTCTGGCTTAAACACCTCAGAGACAGTCACTTTTCAGTTTATTATTGATGTTAATAATGATCTGTGATCTTGCATCTGCTGTTCTGATGTCTTCTCATTTCTCCGCCTTGAAGACACATATTCTTTTGTTAAGTCAGATGTCCCTCCGGATCTTAGATTAACCATGGGTTCAATCACTCAATAAATCATCTAGGCACGCTTGTAACAATGCATGAAGATGTCAATTGCATGTTATTTTGCAGCTTTTCATTGTGTAGAGGGCTTCATAACCTCTTGAAGGATAATGTTGTTGTGTTGTAATCTAACTACGCGAGTTACACTAAATAGGTTGGGGTGGCACGTGACTAGGGTAGGTGTAGTAATCACCAACAGAAACGAGCGTTAGCCGTTAGGTGGTTGATTACGTTAATCAGCACCTACCCTAGCCACGTGCCACCCAACCTATCTACTAGGTAAAAGCGGGGGCCTTCCGACTATCGCAATTGAAGATAATTGATCCTCTACACGGTGACTGGTACTTTATTGAATTTGCTCCAAGAAGAACTCCAATTTCACTGACGAGGCCAGGGCCCCACAATTTGAATCACATACTGAGTACAGTCTGCAACGAGGGACTTATTTAAAAGTCAGCACGAAACGTCAAAGCGTGTTAGTGGCCTGAGGCAGCAAAAAACTCGACCCACAGTGGTGGAGCAAGCTGGCAAGCATCCAGGTGCGCATTTCCTTGTAACAGTTCGTTCCACGGTGGTAAGACGGTGGCCGCTTTTGCTTCGTTGACTTCGATTCCGGGTCATTCGATTATCTACTG
>NW_003101621.1:15495-18542 GCF_000003855.2 Blastomyces gilchristii SLH14081 | reverse complement strand
AGAACGGATCGATCTATTCAGAAGCGACACTTCGGAATTTTGAGCGAGACACGGTGGATAACTTTGTCGAAAAGGTCATTAACGCTTTGGAAGACGATGAACCCCTTCGACATGAGTTTGGAATCCAAGGCCGAGTCACCTTCTACGATCGCGCAAACCCATGGGAAACCTTGCTGGAGAACAGCCTGGAGCAAATGAACCTTCAGGACGCGCGGACACCCCAACGACCGGCGAACACTAGGCATGGAGGGTGCAGAGGAGGGGGAAGAGGCGGGGGAAGAGGCGGGGGAAGAGGAGCGGCGCAGAGACAGAAGAGGGATGGCACTGCACGAAGACGCAATCGGCGTGCGGACCAGTTCTGCGTGCACCTAGTGGCTGATGAACAACAAATACCAGTGTATGCAGTGGAGTTCAAAGCGCCGCACAAGGTGACAATCCCCGAATTAGTGGCGGGTCTACACCAGATGGATCTGGCTCGCGATGTCATCGACCAAGAAGGTGACACATTTGAATTTTATGCCACCCGTCTTGTCGCCGCCGTGGTCACTCAAATATTCTCATACATGATCGATAGTGGAGTTCGATACGGCTACATCTGCACAGGGGAGGCCTTTGTTTTCCTGCATATCCCGGAAGATGACCCCACGATTGTTCAATATTTCTTGTGTATCCCGAATAAAGACGTGCGGCCGGACGATGAATTGCGCCTCCACCGGACCGCCATCGGCCAGGTGCTTGCGTTCACCCTTCAAGCGCTGGCCGCAGAAACTCCCCGTCAAGAGTGGTACGACATGGCACACAACAAGCTAACGACCTGGGAGGTTGAATACCTCGACGTGTTGAAGGAAATTCCCGAAACTCTACGTAAAGACCCGAGGTCCTCTAATTATCGGCCCTCGCATTGGAAACGAGATCGGAAAGTACACAACACACGCTCTCGCGCCCGCTGTCAGCCAGATTCATCTACACCAAAGCACTCGTCGCCCGAAGGCAGTGACAGTGATCAAGAATCGCAATCGCCATCCGCCGCAGCAGCGTCGCGTAGCCGATTAAGCCGCAGCCGAGGTAACAACCGTCAATCAACGAAGGGAAGCGAAAGGGCACGAGCCGGCCGGGACAAAAAACAGACTTCTCAAAAAGACGGGCATTCTACTCGACCATACTGCACCATTGCCTGCATCCGTGGCATGGTCAACCGTGAACCTCTGGATAAAAAATGCCCCAACTGGAAACTCCACGGTGGTCAGAGACATTCTATGGGACCGCAAGAGTTCACACGCCAGCTTCACTGTCAACTTGTCCGAAACCGAGACCTGGGCTTCGAGCAATTGCACATCTGTGGTCGGACAGGCTATCTCATGAAAGCTACCCTTCTATCACACGGATACACTGTGATCATTAAAGCTACCACAGTGGAGAAGGAGCATCGCCTTCAAACGGAGGTGAACAATTATCGTTACCTCAGGAGCTTGCAAGGGCATCAGATTCCCGTCTATCTTGGAGTCTTTCAGCCACGGGTCGCGTATTGGTACCATGGTGAATTAATGTCGCAGATGATGATTCTGAGCTGGTCTGGAACGCGGCTTCAGCATGTTATCAACGATGAGAATTCTAGCTTCTTTTACCAAGAGCGCGACAAAGCTCTGGCCGTATTCCGATCGCACGGAGCTGTCCACAGCGACGGCGAGTGGCGCAATATGCTATGGGATGATCTGGGTGGCCGTTTGATTGTCATTGACTTGGAGGACATGAGATGGTTGAAGCGTCCTCGAACTCTAGAACCAATATCTGGAAACACGTGGCGTGCTCATCGCGTTGGGACGGAGGAAAAGCAAGCAAAGCCTCCTGTCCAACTCAACTGTCTGCTTATGACGGTCCACGAATCCATAGGTCGACTGCGTTAGGTGACTCGGTTGGTATCTGCCCCACCAGATCATGGAGTTGACGGGAAATTTTTTATTTTTCTTCCATTTCGGCGCTACCACTGAATGGGCCGCTGTGGGATTAGCGCCGAAAACCCTTTGGATCGGCCGGGGAGGACAATATCTACTATAATTTAACAATCGCCAAGATACTCTTAAAAACCGCGTCACTCAACTGACCAAGCACCCTCTGCCACTCCTGGCTAGTGAAATTCCCTGTCCGCTCCTAGTCAGACCTAAATTGACAAGAACTCTGTAGAATGGTGGTAAATTTTCTAGAGATTTGACACTGAAGTGACTCATGATTAGACTGACCGTGTGACCGTGTCTGGGACCAGGACCAGAATATTTGACGGTCTCATTACCAATTTGACTGATCTCATTACACAGTTTTAAGATTAGATAGTAGTCTCATACTGTCTTAGTAAGACTTACTGTCTACTCTTATCACATTTTTCAAATGAGATCATAATTTTCACTTCTTAATTTAAATTATTTTTATTTCTTTAAATAACTTTAAATCTTATTTAAGTGTTATTAAAAAGTGTTACTCTTTAAAAAATTAAAAATAGTCTGAAAAAAAACCTTAAAATGTCTAAAAATAATGAGATTAAATAAAATTAAATAAAATCACTTTCTTATTTTTTCTAAGTTATGATCTCATTTTAAGATCTGATAAATAGTCACTTTACATGTTTTTTTAATAATTAGTCTCAGTAGAATTTATATTAAGAAATGTATGAGATCAGATTAAATAAGACTAAATATGAAATTTATAATCTCAATAGTCAGTTTACTTATAATTAACTTTATTTACAGCTTACTGATAAAAGTTATAATATTCAATATTATCTTTAAATTAAGTATTTCAATCTAACTTTTTAAGTATCTATTGACTTAACTTATAAGTTATTAGTAATAATAAATGAATAGACTAATTATATAACTGTGTCTAAGATCAGAATCAGAATATTTAACTAATCTTATTACATAATTTTAAGCTTGAATAGTAGTCTTATACTGTCTCAGTGAGACTTACTGTCTACTCTTATTACATTTTTCAAATAAGATTATGATTTTCACTTCTTAATTTAAATTATTTTTATTGCTTTAAATGGAATTTAA